>NC_089849.1:2675278-2896633 GCF_035609145.1 Eleutherodactylus coqui | reverse complement strand
CCCCGTCAGAGGGGGGGTAATGTTACCATACAGCGCGGCACGGGGTCCCGCGGTCGGCGCGCGTCGCTCCGGGGTCTGCTCCGGCGGCCTGGAGCCCTGTGTCGAGGTCATCCCAGCAGCTTGGGGCGGCCGGTGGGCGGCAGTGTGGGCGTGTCCGCCCGTAGGGTGCCGCCCGCACTCCTCCATTCTTCTTATACAGCAGGGGGTGGAGTGGCCTCCTCCCACTCTCCGCCCCTGGGCGGAGCCATGTGGTTAAAAGACTGGCAGTGAGTTGAGCTCATTGCCAGTTATTGGTTCTGCATGCACCTAGCCAGTCTGTCTGCGGTTATCCTCAGCCAGTCCCTAGTTGCCGGTCAGCTCCTTCTGGTTCCCTATAGCTCTGTTTGTTCTTGTCAGTTCGTTTAGCCTCTAGTCTCGTCTGTCCAGTCAGCACTAGTTGCTATCCAGCATCCTTCCAGTTTGCCCGTGAGCTCCATCTCCAGCCTTGTACGTTTTGTTGGTCTGATCCATCTGCCTCCCCTGTCGGCACTCTGTTCCCCCCATTAGGTAGCTTTCTTCTTGTCAGCCGCCAGGTCCCTAGCCAGGGCAGGGACCGCCGTCCAGTTGTCCGCCTGGGGTTAGCCAGGGCCGAGGCAAGTAGGCAGGGACAGTGGGGTGCGGGAAGATCAGGGCAGAGGTGCTTGGGGGGCAGAGTGCCGTAACAGCTGGTGGTGGTGAGGCTGGTAGTGGTGGCTCCCCGGCTGATCTTGGTGTGACACAGGTTGCACACCATTGTTCGTCGGTCGTCCGCGCTCTCACTAAAAACCATCTACACCTTTGAACACCTAGCCCTCGGCACAGAGGCTTGCCGCGAGGGGTAGCTTTGGGAAACAGTTGGGTGATTCTTCGCTCTGGCCCTGCCTCTACCCCTGGCCACTCCACTGCCTCTTCTAACCTGTCCTGCTGCTGCACTTGCCTCCCCCTTTGAAGACCTGTCCTCAGTAGGTTTAGCAAATCAAGTGGGGTCAGTCACCTCATCGTTCAGCGGCTCTTCCTCCGAATCCTCTGTGCGCTCCTCCCTCAGACTTACTGCCCTTACTACTACCTCACTGACAGACAACTGTGTCTCATCATCCTCATCCACAAAAAGCTCTTGAGACAGCTCTTGAGACTCCTACGGCGGCCGAGGAAGGTAATAAGGGCTGGGGCTCCCCTGCGCTGCACAGCCCCAGCCTGAGTGACAGGACCAGCGATGTGGGCACCGCAGACCCGTGAGCCGCTGGTCCAGACACCGCTGGTCCTGACACCTTCCTGTTCATATTGAGAAGCACTATGGAATACCAGTTCTCAATACACCTCGAATCTTTACCCTTTGACAGAAGGATCAGAGCTGACCTCCTCATTGACCTAGGCAGAGTGCCCGAAGAAAGACACTCATTTAATACCTCCGTCAAGAGGGGACTCAAGAGGTCCTTGAAGGTCTTATAGTACTCAGATGTTAACCCTGCATGTACTTTTTTGAGCCGGAGCCCATCAATTACTAGTTTAACTTCCTCTTCTCAGATCTCTTCTGTCAAACCATCAAGAGAGGTGTCTACCCCCGACTCAGGGACAGTTTCAGCCAGGAAAGCCACCATCCTATCTGAATCTACATCCCTGTTTCCCAAGAGTTTCGAGAAGTAGGATCTGATGACCTCCAGAATCCCTTGCAACACATAAATCTTATGCGGCGGTAATGCTGGCAACGTTAATTGATGCCAGCGAAAGCAGAGTGGGTGCCACCATCATGAGTGATTAAATTAGATGGATTTCTTCCTCTCAGTCCCTTCCTCAGGGTAAGAAGAAAGCCGCTTGCTCTGTTTTTTAGACACAGCTGTGTGCATAGCAAGTGGTCCCCCGACCCCGTCCGTCCTTGTCTCCTGGCTCTAGAATAGCCCCCTCCCTGGAAAGATCTATGCCTCCACGAGGAGACAAATCTCTCACAAATTTGAACCCCATTCTTTTGAAAATCGTGGCATGTCCTATCTTTGGGCATTCCCTTGTTTTCAATGGGGCTGGAAAACACATCACATGCAAGTTCAATGCAAGGTTTCCCATTGAAAACAATGGAAAACACTTGCCGATCCTCCAAAGCAGCTGAAAGCTGTGCCGGGGGATTGCTACTTTACTAAAGTGATGGGAGTTGCATCTGCGGGAGACATCGCACGTGCACAAGTGTGATATCTGGATGAATTTCACAGCCCGATATTACGCATGGCCATGTGTAACTAGCCTTAGAGACTGCCTGGCCCTTTAGCAGCCTGGCAGATCACAGCTTCTCCCTCGGCAGAAGATCTCTTTTTCTGCAATCTCACAATCACTAATGTTCTTTGCCAGACTGGAGGACAGCTCTTTTACAGACTTTCCCCATTGTCTGTCACTCCACTTTCCCAATGCCATGACAAGGAGCATGGTTTCTGAAGGACAGATGTAAAAAATAAGGAGTCATTTGCAGTCATTCTCCACTAAAGAGATTATTAGCAAAGGACCTTTGGGGAGGCTGTTCAGTAATGAAGCCAGAATAATCTGTTATATTGGTAAGCAGCCTTGGGGATGGTACTCATGATTACACACCGTCAAAACTTGAGGATTCGGATACAGCCTGATGGTCTATAGGCTCTCTCTCTCATAGACTGGCAGAGTTGGAAGGGACCTCCAGGGTCATCGGGTCCTCCGGGGTCATCGCGTCCAACCCCCTGCTCAGTGCAGGATTACTAAATCATCCCAGACAGATGTTTGTCCAGCCTCTGAAGACTTCCATTGAAGGAGAACTCCCCACCTTCCAAGGCAACCTGTTCCACTCATTGATGCCCCTCACTGTCTAATATTTAATATGTGTCTCCTCCCTTTCAGTTTCATCCCATTGCTTCTAGTCTTTCCTTGTGCAGATGAGAATAGGGCTGATCCCTCTGCATTGTGACAGCCCTTCAGATATTTGTAGACAGCTATTAAGTCTTCTCTCAGCCTTCTCTTCTGCAGGCTAAACATTCCCAGATCCTTTAACTGTTCCTCATAGGACATGATTTGTGGACCATTCACCATCTTGGTAACTTTTCTCCGAACTTGCTCCAGTTTGTCGATGTCTTTTTTTAAATGGGGTGCCCAGAA
Organism: Eleutherodactylus coqui; assembly: GCF_035609145.1. Lineage (NCBI taxonomy): Eukaryota > Metazoa > Chordata > Amphibia > Anura > Eleutherodactylidae > Eleutherodactylus > Eleutherodactylus coqui. The sequence continues at coordinate 2,893,507 of NC_089849.1, read as the reverse complement.
CTGGACCCAGTATTCCAGATGAGGTCTGACTAAGGAAGAGTAGAGGGGATAATGACCTCACGTGATCTAGACTCTCTGCTTCGCTTAATACATCCCAAAATTGTGTTTGCATTTTTGGCTGCTGCATCACATTATTGACTCATGTTCAGTCTATGATCTATTAGTATACCCAAGTCTTTTTCACATGTGCTGCTGCTTAGCCCAATTCCTCCCATTCTGTATGTGCTTTCTTCATTCTTCTTGCCCCGATGTAGGACTTTGCATTTCTGCTTGTTAAATACCATTCTGTTAGTCGCTGACCACTGTGCAAGCTTTTCTAGATCTTTTTGAATCCTCTCTCTCTTCCCTAGTGTTAGCTATCCCTCCTAGATTTGTGTCGTCTGCAAATTTGATCAGTTTCCCATCAATTCCCTCCTACAGATCATTTACAAAATTGTTGACCAACACTTGGCCTAGGACAGAGCCTTGTGGTCCCCACTTGATACATTCTTCCACTTGGATGTGCAACCATTTATGACCACTCTTTGAGTACGATCACACACACAGAATCACAGAGTTGGAATGGTCCTCCAGGGTCATCTTGTTCAGTGCAGAATTTACTAAATCATCCCAGACAGATATTTGTCCAGCCTTTGTTTGAACACTTCCATGTTCTTGTGGTCCCCACTTGATACATTCTTCCACTTGATGTGCAGCCATTTATGACCACTCTTTGAGTACGATCACTCAGCCAGTTCTGAATCCACCAAACTGTTGCCTTGTCAATCCCAGATTTGTCATTTCATCAATAAGTATGGTATGAGATACTTTGTCAAATGCTTTACTAAAGCCAAGATATACTATATCCACCGCATTTCCCTAATCAATACAGTTAGTTGGTGATTCTGTCATAAAAGGAAATTAGATCAGTCTGACATAACTTGTTTGTTACAAACCCATGCTGGCTCTGGTTAATTACTCCATTTTTATCCAAGTACTTGCATACATGCCGTTTAATTTGGTCAAAAATCTTTCCCGGTATAGTAGTCAGCCTCACGGGCCTGTAATTTTCTACATTGACCTTCTTCCCAAAAATTACAGAACCTCGGTTACATAGTAATCAGTTGATGGAAACAATAGGGGTGAGGGTCCTGCTCCAACGAGCTTACATACTACAAGTAATGGGGGGATACAGAAGGTAAAGGTGCTGGAGGTGTGCATAGTATGGCGAGGTGGAGATGTGCACGGTATGGTGGGGTGGAGATGTGCACGGTATGGGGGGGGTGGAGATGTGCACGGTATGGGGGGCTGGAGAGTGAGGGATGCTATACACATAGACAATGGTCAGACATTTAGCCGTGTGACGGCAGAATCGGTATGACTGCAAGGGCAGGGATTGCAGTCAGTAGGTTAGGGAGCATGTTATCAGGCAGCGTACAGAGGGGTTTGTTTAGGGAATGCAGTATGCCTCCCTAAAGTTTTGTGAATCCTGGATTGCCCTGATAGCATTTGGTAGTGCGTTCCAGAGGACTGGTGCTGCTCTGGAGAAGTCTTGAAGGCCGGAATGAGAAATTCGAATTAGAGGGGCACGCGGTCTAGTTTCGTTTGCCGAGCAGAGAGCCTGGGCTGGGTGATGGATTGAGATGAGGGAGGCAATATAGGGGGGGCGCTGCACTGTGGAGGGCTTTGTGGATTAAGGTAGTAAGTTTGAATTGAATTCTGTATTTAACGGGCAGCCAGTGCAGTGACCGGCACAGGGCAGAGGCATCTGAGTAGCGGCCGGACAGGAAGATGAGCCTGGCTGCCGCATTCAGGATGGATTGGAGGGGGTAGAGTCTGGTGCGGGGGCCGATCAGCAAAGAGTTGCAATAATCGAGCAGAGAGTGGATGAGGGCAACAATAAGCGTTTTTAGCGTGTCTGCGGTGAGGAAAGAGCGGATTCTTGCGATATTCTTGAGGTACAGCTGATATGTTCGGGCAAGAGATTGGATGAAGGGGATAAAGGAGAGATCGGAGTCAAATATGACCCCAAGGCAGCGGGCGTGCTGGGAGCTATGGTGGCGCCACACACTGAGATGGAGATGTCAGGATAAGGTCGGTTAGTGGAGGGTGGAAATACCAGTAGGTCAGTTTTAGAGAGGTTTAGTTTTGGGTAGAGAGAGGACATAGTGTTAGAGACAGCGGACAGACAATCAGTGATGTTTTGGAAGAAAGGTGCAGAGATGTCACGGGAAGAGGTATATAGTTGGGTGTTGTCAGCGTAGAGGTGGTATTGGATGTCAAAACTCCTGATGGTCTGTCCAATAAGGGCTGTGTAGATGAATAAAAGGAGGGGGCTGAGGACCGAGCCCTGGGGGACCCCAACAGCAAGGGGAAGAGGAGGGGAGGTAGAGCCAGCAAAGGAGACGTTGAAGGAGCAGTCAGATAGGTAGGAGGAAAACTAGGAGAGAGCAGTGTCCTTTAGGCTGATGAAGCGAAACATACTGAGGAGGAGTTTGTGGTCAACAGTGTCGAATGCTGCGGAAAGGTCGAGGAGGATCAGTAGAGATGCCCTCTGACCGCCAGGAAGATGACTGCTCCAGTAAGAAGGGGAAGGGGAGCACAGAGCAGGCTCAGCAGGTCACAGTGGTGGGGGACTCCATTATAAGGGGGACAGATAGGGCAATCTGCCATAAAGACTGGGATCGTCGAACGGTGTGTTGTCTCCCTGGTGCTCTAGTTCGACACATTGCGGATCAGTTTGACAGATTACTGGGAGGGGCTGGTGAGGATCCAGTGGTCATGGTGCAAATTGGCACCAACGACAAAATTAGAGGTCAATGGAGAGCAGGGAGATGGATCTAAGCTGGGAGATGGATCTAAGCACCTCTTCAGGATCAATTTCAGGGAGATGGATCTAAGCTTAGGGCGAGGACCTCTAAGGTAGTTTTCTCTGAAATACTACCTGCACCACAAGTCACACTAGAAAGGTAGCAAGATCTTGGGGAGGTAGACAAGTGGCTCCAGATTTGGTGGAGGAAGAAGGGCTTTGGGTTCCTGGAGAACTGGGCTGACTTTGCTGTTGGTTACCGGCTATACCGTAGGGATGGGCTGCATCTCAATGGAGAGGGTACAGCTGTGCTGGGGGAGAAGATGGCTAGAAGGCTGGAGGTGTGTTTAAACTAGGGACTGGGGAGGGCAACAAGAGCAATAGGGGGGTAGACAGTGTAGACAGTGACCTGGGACTAAGTAATGGGAATGGGGGTCGAGCAGGAGGTGGGGTTAGTACAGTTAGAACTGACAGAACAGCCAAAAGCACCAATCAGTAGCAAAATTAATATAAAGAACAACAACTATATAAACTGTATGACCACGAATGCAAGAAGTCTGATTGGTAAAGTGGGTGAGCTTGAAGCGAGAATGGCTGATGAAAATTACGATATAGTCGGAATTACGGAAACATGGCTTGATGATAAGTGCGATTGGGTGGTGAATTTGCAGGGCTACAATCTCTTCAGAAGAGACTGTTGGAACCAGAAAGAGGGAGCGGTATGTCTGTATATCAAATCGTACTTAATGCCGAGGCTATGGGAGGATACAGGTGAAGGAGATGAACATGTAGAATCACCATTGGTATAAATACAGGGAGGGAAAAATAACAAAATCCTGGCAGGAAAAAGAAACTCGGTTATAAAAACCCTGCGCTCATAGGATTCCCCAGATGTGACGTTCAATAGATGTAAAATCCTGATAGGTCACCAAAAATAACAGAAGATACTAAAAATGTATTAATACGACAAATAGAAAAGGTGTCGAACTGCAATGAAGTAATCATTATTGGTGACTTTAATTATCTGGATATAATATGGGAAGGCGAAACCTGCAAATCACACAAGGCTAATAAGTTCTTGAGAACAATTAAAGATAACTACCTTACCCAACTTGTGTGGGAGCCAACTAGAGGGGGGGCCACTCTGGACTTAGTACTAACAAACCAGACAGAATCATTGGGGTGCAGGTGCAGGGACGCTTGGGAAATAGTGACCACAATATAATTACTTTCCAGCTGTCATTTCATAAGGAGCCCTATCAGGGAGCGATAAAAAAAACAACTTCAGTAAAGCAAAATTTGATCATCTCAGAGCTACTATCAGAAACATAAATTAGGACAATGTCCTCAAAAATAATAGTACAGAGGACAAATGGGAGGAGTTTAAAAATTACTTCCATATGATTATTCCAGTTAACATATGTATTCTAGCACTCCAATGCCACATAAGATTAGCTTATATACACAGCGGAAAAGGAGTGAATGATCCCCATGAATTGAATCCTGAAAGAACTTTCAATCAATTGTAAATATAAATATATAAAATTTGTAAATCAATACAATATAATGCAGTCCGATTAACAACAACTATTCCACACCTATAATTATCCAGAAAAAAAGTGTGTGTGTATATATATATATATGTATAAGTGTGTGTAGAAGAAAAAAATAAATAGATATGCATGAAAAATTGTGAAATTTGTTATCCATAATAAAACAGATATCAAAAATAAATATACTCAAAGAATGTTTTAAAAAAAAATCTGATCAGCTTCTACGATGAAGTAAGCTCTAGGCTGGACCTGGGAGAGTCTATTGATCTCGTATATCTGGACTTCTCTAAAGCATCTGACACCGTGCCGCATAATAGGCTGATATATAAAATGAGAAGCTCGGATTGGGTGAAAACGTGTGTATCTGGGTAAGGAACTGGCTCAGAGATAGAAAGCAGAGGGGGGTAATAAATGGTTCATTCTCAGATTGGGCCCCCGTCACTAGTGGGGGCCACAGGGTTCAGTATTGGGGCCCATTCTGTACAATATATTTATCAACCACCTGATAGAGGGGCTGCACAGCAAAATATCAATATTTGTAGATGATACAAAATTATACAAGATAAACAATACAACGGAGGACAAGGTACAGCTACAAACGGGCCGAGATAAGCCGGGGGATCGGGGGGAGAAATGGCAAATGTAGGTCAATGCTGATAAATGTAAGGTTCTGCACATGGGCAGGAGAAACGGATGTCACCAATATACACTAAATGGGGTACTGCTAGGGAAAAGACCTGGGGGTACTAGTGGGCTATAGACTAAACTGGAGCAACCAATGCCAGTCAGCTGCTGCAAAAGCTAATAAAGTCTTGGGGTGCATTAACCCCTTAGTGACTGAGCCAAATTTAGGAAATCTGCCATGTGTCTCTTTAACATATTATAACTCTGTAAAGGTTCTGCAGATCCCAGGGATTCTGATGTTCTTTTTTCACCACATATTGTACTTCATTTAAGCGGTAAAAGTAAACAGAATTTGTGTTTATTTATTAACAAATGCCAAAATTGGGAACATTTTGAAAAAAATTATCATTTTTTCACATTTTCAGTTGCAATATCTCAAATACAGTTAGGGCCAGAAATATTTGGACAGTAACACAATTTTCGCGAGTTGGGCTCTGCATGCCACCGCATTGGATTTGAAATGAAGCCTCTACAACAGAATTCAAGTGCAGATTGTAACGTTTAATTTAAAGGGTTGAACAAAAATATCTGATAGAAAATGTAGGAATTGTACCCATTTCTTTACAAACACTCCACATTTTAGGAGCTCAAAAGTAATTGGACAAATAAACAGAACCCAAACAAAATATTTTTTTTCCAATATTTTGTTGCGAGTCCTTTGGAGGCAATCACTGCCTTAAAGGGGTTGTCCCGCGGCAGCAAGTGGGTCTATACACTTCTGTATGGCCATATTAATGCACTTTGTAATATACATTGTGCATTAATTATGAGCCATACAGAAGTTATAAAAAGTTTTTTACTTACCTGTTCCGTTGCTAGCGTCCTCGTCTCCATGGTGCCGACTAATTTTCGCCCTCCGATGGCCAAATTAGCCGCGCTTGCGCAGTCCTGGTCTTCTGCTCTCTTCAATGGAGCCGCTCGTGCAGAATGCAGGCTCCGTGTAGCTCCGCCCCGTCACGTGCCGATTCCAGCCAATCAGGAGGCTGGAATCGGCAATGGACCGCACAGAAGAGCTGCGGTCCACAGAGGAAGAGGATTCCGGCGGCCATCTTCACAGGTAAGTAGAGAAGTCACCGGAGCGCGGGGATTAAGGTAAGCGCTCCGGTAAGCTTTCTGTACGTCCCTGCATCGGGGTTGTCTCGCGCCGAACGGGGGGGGGGGGGGGGGGTTGAAAAAAAAAAAAAACCCGTTTCGGCGCGGGACAACCCCTTTAAGTCTGGAACCCATGGACATCACCAAACGCTGGGTTTCCTCCTTCTTAATGCTTTGCCAGGCCTTTACAGCCGCAGCCTTCAGGTCTTGCTTGTTTGTGGGTCTTTCCGTCTGAAGTCTGGATTTGAGCAAGTGAAATGCATGCTCAATTGGGTTAAGATCTGGTGATTGACTTGGCCATTGCAGAATGTTCCACTTTTTTGCACTCATGAACTCCTGAGTAGCTTTGGCTGTATGCTTGGGGTCATTGTCCATCTGTACTGTGAAGCGCCGTCCGATCAACTTTGCAGCATTTGGCTGAATCTGGGCTGAAAGTATATCCCGGTACACTTCAGAATTCATCCGGCTACTCTTGTCTGCTGTTATGTCATCAATAAACACAAGTGACCCAGTGCCATTGAAAGCCATGCATGCCCATGCCATCACGTTGCCTCCACCATGTTTTACAGAGGATGTGGTGTGCCTTGGATCATGTGCCGTTCCCTTTTTTCTTCCCATCATTCTGGTACAGGTTGATCTTTGTCTCATCTGTCCATAGAATACTTTTCCAGAACTGGGCTGGCTTCTTGAGGTGTTTTTCGGCACATTTAACTCTGGCCTGTCTATTTTTGGAATTGATGAATGGTTTGCATCTAGATGTGAACCCTTTGTGTTTACTTTCATGGAGTCTTCTCTTTACTGTTGACTTAGAGACAGATACACCTACTTCCCTGAGAGTGTTCTGGACTTCAGTTGATGTTGTGAACGGGTTCTTCTTCACCAAAGAAAGTATGCGGCGATCATCCACCACCGTTGTCTTCCGTGGACGCCCAGGCCTTTTTGAGTTCCCAAGCTCACCAGTGAATTCCTTTTTTCTCAGAATGTACCGACTGTTGATTTTGCTACTCCAAGCATGTCTGCTATCTCTCTGATGGATTTCTTCTTTTTTTCAGCCTCAGGATGTTCTGCTTCACCTCAATTGAGAGTTCCTTTGACCGCATGTTGTCTGGTCACAGCAACAGCTTCCAAATCCAAAACCACACACCTGGAATCAACCCCAGACCTTTTAACTACTTAATTGATTACAGGTTAACGAGGGAGACGCCTTCTGAGTTAATTGCAGCCCTTAGAGTCCATTGTCCAATTACTTTTGGTCCCTTGAAAAAGAGGAGGCTATGCATTACAGAGCTATGATTCCTAAACCCTTTCTCCGATTTGGATGTGGAAACTCTCATATTGCAGCTGGGAGTGTGCACCTTCAGCCCATATTATATATATATAATTGTATTTCTGAACATGTTTTTGTAAACCGCTAAAATAACAAAACTTGTGTCACTGTCCAAATATTTCTGGCCCTAACTGTATGTGCAAACATGCTGTACAAATTTTTGATAAGACATATATTTTAATCTGTTTACTTTATTCTGGAAGCACATTAGAAAAACTTTTTTTTTAAACCATTTAGGAGACGTACAAATTTAACATTGATTTTCAGCATTTTGAGGAACACTTTGTTTTCCTGCACCAAGCCAAGATTACAAAGGCTCCTAGGTGTCAGAGTGATAGATACCCCCACAAATGACCCCATTATATAAACTGCATCCCTTAATGTACTCACTGAGGGGGTCAGGAGGATTTTGACCCCACTGTCTTTTTACAGGAATTAATGCAATTTAGAGGAGGAAAAATAAAATTTCATATTTTTGCAAATATCTCATTTTAAAGGCAGTCATTTTCTATAGTACACATGAAAATGAGGATTGACACCCTAAAATAGATACCCCTGTTTTTCCCGTGTTCAGAAACATACCCGCTGTGGCCCTGATCTTCTGTCTGTATCCACAACAGGGCCCAAACCGAAAGGAGCAGCCGGTGGCTTTCAGAACAGACATTTCGCTTGAAGGTGATTTAGGTCCCATTGGCCACTTGTAGAGTCCTTAAGGGGCCAAAATGACAGAAAACCCCCACAAATGACCCCCATTTTGAAAACTAGACCCCTTAACGAATTCACCTAGGGGTGTACTGCGTGTTTTGATCCCACAGTTTTTGAATAAATCAAAGCAAAGCAGAAGGAAAAAATTAAAATTTTCATTTTTTGGGCAATTCTGTCATTTTAAAAACAGGGTTTTTTGTACAGTGTATACAGGAATGAAGATTTTCACCCCAAAATGGATCCCCCTGTTTGTCCTGTATTCAGAAACATACCCATTGTGACCCTAATCTGCTTACTGGACTCGGCCTGTAATGGAGGGAACACCTGTTGGATTTCAGGGCACAACTGAATACATTCCCGGCCCCATTGCTCACTTGTGCAGAAAAACAATTGACTCCCTAAAAATAATCCCCCACCCCCCTCTCCGCACCCTTATTGGCGCTCCCTAAATCTTAGCGAAAGATGTGGAATCTGCTTGCGGAGGCCGGCAGCGGATCCCAGCTGTGAGCCGGCCGTGGCGCTGCGTACCGCCACGTAATGTACTGCGCATAACTGCGTACTCACACAGGCGGCCATGCGCTGTACACCTTTTCTTGTTTATATTTCCCGCGCCGTCGCTTAGCGATGATGTGGGTACCCACAGCTCATATACAATGTAGTTATGTATGGGCTGCAGGTATATCCCCGACCATGGAGCACAATGGGCTCTGTGGCACCGATATCCGCAGAAAATAGAACCTGCTACATTCTGTTTTCTGCGAGTGATTACATAATTCCAACCCACTAAGCGGAATTGTGTAATCCATGCGATTGATTGATCGGTGTATTACCGCGGATCAGACACATGCGGAATCGGTAATTCCTATCCGGTTGTGTGAGACCGGCCTAAGGTAAATTGCTACCTTTTTATCATGTGACCGGGGACCGCTCAAGGAGGCCACCGCTCACTGCTCCAGGCTCTCAGCAACTATTAGTATCTGTGAGCAAGGAGATTTTAAATTTCCTGGGCAAGCCTTGACTTCTGCACATGCGTCCGCCATTTTGCTGATGGAAGCATGCGCAGAAACCAGAGTTTGTTCATGGATAAAGACCCCATTGTGGGACAAATCTGGAGATCTTAGTTATATAATGTAATCTCCCCTCATGGATACGGGGGTGGGTATTTTCAGCTGCCCTCATGGATCCTATATTGTATCTCCTTTCTCTCAGAAAGTAGATGGAACATCAGCTGGTCTTCCTTGTGCTATTGGGGGAATATAAGAATGCAGGCTATCTGTAAGCAGAGAGATGGTGAGGGAACACTTAGCTAACTTACAAGAGTCCAAGTCTCAAGGTCCAGATGAATTACATCCTAGGATACTAAAGGAAGCAGCAGAGGTAATTGTGAACCACTCACCATAATCTGTGAAAATTCCTGGAGAACAGGAGAAGTCCCAGAAGATTGGAAAAGGGCAAATGTTGTCTGTGTCTTCAAAAAAGGGAAGAAGGTGGTTCCAGGAAACTACAGGCCTGTGAGCCTGACTTCTATACCAGGAAAGATCTTTGAGCAAATTATTAAACAGCATGTATGCCAGTACTTGGATGAGAATGGAGTAATTAACCAGAGCCAGCATGGGGTTGTAACAAACAAGTCATGCCAGACTAATCAAATGTTCTTCTATGATAGTATCACTGACTGGGTTGATCAGTGAAATGCGGTGGATATAGTATATCTTCACTTTAGTAAAGCTTTTGACAAAGCATCTAATACCATACTTATTGAAAAAATGACAAATCTGGGATTGATAAGGCAACTGTTAGGTGGATTCAGAACTGGCTTAGTGATCGTACTCAAAGAGTGGTCATAAATGGCTGCACATCCAAGTGGAAGAATGTATCAAGTGGGGACCACAAGGCTCTGTCCTAGGCCCAGTGTTGGTCAACATTGTTATAAATGATCTGGAGGAGGGAATTGATGGGAAACTGATCAAACGACACAAAGCTGGGAGGGCTAGCTAATAGAGATGAGTGAGCATACTTGCTAAGGGCAATTACTCGATCGAGTATTGCCCTTAGCAAGTACCTGCCCACTCTGAAGAAAAGATTCGGCTGCCGGCGGGGAGTGGCAGGGGAGATCGGGAAGGAACACAGGGGAGATCTCTCTCTCCCCTCCCCCCCCCCGCTCTCCCCTGCTCACAGCCGCAACTCACCTCTCACCCGCATCGGCAGCCGAACCTTTTCTTCCGAGTGGGGAGATACTCGCTAAGGACAATGCTCGACCGAGTAATTGTCCTTAGAGAGTATGCTCGCTCATCTCTAATAGCTAACACTAGGGAAGAGAGGGCGAGTATTCAAAAAGATCTAGAAAAGCTTGCACAGTGGTCGGCGACTAACAGAATGGTATTTAACAAGGAGAAATGCAAAGTCCTACATCTGGGCAAGAAAAATGAAGAAAGCGCATACAGAATGGGAGGAATTGGGCTAAGCAGCACATGTGAAAAAGACTTGGGTATTCTAATAGATCATAGACTGAACATGAGTCAGCAATGTGATGCAGCAGCCAAAAAGGCAAACACAATTCTGGGATGTATAAGAGAAGCATAGAGTCTAGATCACGTGAGGTCATTATCCCCCTCTACTCCTACTTAAGGCCCATTTACACTGAGCGGTAATCGCTTAAACAACAGTTTGAGTGACAGCTTTGAGCAATCATTTTGCATAAACTTTTTAGTAGCTACTAAGCTACTTAAGAGCAATTAAGTGTGCAAATGAGGCCTTAGCTGAAAGCAGTTAATAGCCCGAGGGCACTTATCTGCTTTCAGTTCTTTTGTTCTCCAGTGGGAAAAAATGCTATCAGCACTCCCTGTGGAGAACTACTCATACGGCCGAATGACGATTTTTAGGTTGGACTGAATTTAATTATCAGCTAACAGTGCACGAAAAGTGCACGATGGCCGCGCGTTTAGACACAACGATAATCGCTCAAATGATAGTTTTTTTGCGATATTTTAGCGACCCTCACTCCGTGTAAATAAGCCTTAAGTCAGACCTCATCTGGAATACTGGGTCCAGTTCTGGGCACCCCACTTTAAAAAAAGACAGACAAACTGGAGCAAGTTCAGAGAAGAGTCACCAAGATGGTGAGCGGTCTGCAAATCATGGCCTATGAGGAACGGTTAAAGGATCTGGGAATGTTTAGCAGAAGAGAAGGCTGAGAGGAGACTTAATAGCTGTCTACAAATATCTGAAGGGCTGTCACAGTGCAGAGGGATCAGCCCTATTCTCATCTGTACAAGACTAGAAGCAATGGGATGAAACTGAAAGGGAGGAGACACAGTAGATATTAGACAGTGAGGGGGATCAATGAGTGGAACAGGTTGCCATGGGAGGTGGGGAGTTCTCCTATAATGGAAGTCTTCAGAGGCTGGACAGACATCTGTCTGTGATGATTTAGTGATTCTGCACTGAACATGGGGTTGGACCCGATGACCCCGGAGGACCCGATGACCCCAGAGGACCCGATGACCCCGGAGGTCCCTTCCAACTCTACCAGTCTATGATATAATTCTATGATTCATGAGGGTAGCTGAAACCTTACCGTTTTTTAACTTTTAAAAAAATTTTTCCATGATTGCCGTTATCCATTGGATACCGGCAATCACGGGCCTGGGAACTGGTCACCGCGGTCCCCGGTGATATCTCCTGCCTCCTGGCTACCTTCAGGAACCAGGAGCCAAGAGATCTCAAATCTCTCGGGCGATCCAGGCCTTCTGCGTGTACTCGTGATGTCATAGTCTGGCGCACATGCAGAGGAGCGGCGTCAGGTCCTACAGGACCAGATAGCTGACGGACATCACAGAGGGCAGTGGTGAAAACGCTCAGCTGCCCCATGGATCCGTTTAATGAGGACAGCTGAATCTTTAACTTTATTTAACTTTTTATTGACTTTATTGCGATTGACACTATCCATTGCATAGCGCCGATCGCATAGCCAGGGGGGCTTCCCGCGCCCCCCCATGACAGCTTCATGTTTTCGGCTACCTCCAGTAACCAACAGCATGTAGCTGTCACGTCCACCACCCACGTGGCTTTAATCCTCAGGGGATGCATGTTTTTATGTCCCTGAGGATTACAGCCCACAAAGCCAGGACGTAAAAAGGCACTGGGGCCGTCACTAAGGGGTTAAAAGAGGTATAGGGGGAGGGACGGGAACATTATCCTCCCACTATATAAGGCACTTGTCAGGCCCCACATGGAATACTGCGTACAGTTCTGGTCACCGGGGCTCAGGAAAGATGTTACAGTAATGGAGGGGGTTCAAAGAAGGACGACTAAACTAATACATGGAATGACGGGACTGGAATACCCAGAGGCACCAAAACTGGGATTATTCACCCCGGAAAACAGACGGCTAAGGGGCGACCAAATGACTGTGTATAAATCCATGAGGGACAATACAAGGATCTCTGCCAGGATCTGTTTATACCCAGGACTGCAACGGTAACAAGAGGACATCCGCTACGTCTAGAAGAAAGCAGGTTTCATCACCAACACAGAAGGGGGTTCTTTACTGTAAGAGCAGTGAGACTGTGGAACTCTCTGCCTGAGGACGTGGTGATGGCAGGATCCATAGAGGAGTTTAAGAGGGACTAGATATCTTTCTCGAGCGCTGTGATATTACAGCATATAGACATTAGCCGACCAGCAAAATTGAGTTATTGGGGTGGCAACACTTGACAAAGGGGAAAATACACTCTGGCAAAACGCTGAAATCCAAATGAAAGCTGAAAGTGTCCGCAGCATTTGCAGGGCATTTTTCCGCTGCGCCACACCATCCACTGTCACCTCCTGCAGCTACGTCCTCTGGGATTCACTGGGGTGAAGACATTCAGTCCCTTCACAGCAGACGACAGTTGTGTAAGCGACTGCACGAGCGTTGACGTCACCGCTATGGTCGTTAGCGCTCATGAAGAGTGTTTAGACTGACAGACATAACCGCTGGATGGCAGGCTTCTCACTCAGCGCTTCACCTTCTAACTAAAGCGACAGGCGTGGAGCGTTTACACGTAACGAGAATCCGGCGATGGTTTTTATGCTGACTGAAAGTATAACGAGAAGTGAAGGAATAGTAAACAATGCTTTTGCATGATTATCGTTCATTTGAACAAACTGTAAGCGATAATCGTTCCGTGTAAATGGCCCTTGAGGACCTGGAGGAAGAGCACCTGGGAGCTGATCCCTACTCCCAATCCCTGCTGTATGCACTCAGCAATGATGGCCGATCCATAAATGTGCGTTTAGCCTGAAGATTAAACCTTGTGATGCTTAAACAGGATATGTTCGCTGTAATAAAAGCAGCGGGGGGGGAGGGGGTCTTTGTAATCCGACTGCTCGCAGGAGGGCAGGAACCATCTTATGGCTTTACACATCTGTGATAATTTCCTTCAACTCTCACTTTTATTACTCGCTCGTTAAATTCACATTGACTTCTTAAAACAAAAAATGGCTAAAACAGATGTGGCTGTTAAAGTTACAATATGAAGTTTACAACCTGAGCTTTTACGATACTGGAAGGAACTTTACCCACAAGGTCAGAGCGGCGAGACGATGAGTCCACGCAGGATGCAGCGATGATCTAACCTGCTGCAAGACTAAGGGGAAACGTCACCTGCTACTCGTCCCTCTGTGGTTCATACCCAGGGCCATGGTGGTACGCAGAGCGAGGGGTCAGCATGCACAGGGGGTAACATGGTGCACCCAAGATCCAGAATAATCAATACAAGAAGCCAATGGTGGCAGTCCAGAACTAGAAGGAAAGATGGGGTACATACACTATCAGATTCTGACTCCACAGGGTCTGCTGGTGGGAGGTCACCAAGTGTAGAGCTGACAACAGGGTCTGGTGGTGGGATGTCACCAGGTGTGGAGCTGTCAATGGGTCTGCTGGTGGGATGTCACCAGGTGTAGAGCTGACAACGGCGTCTGCTGGTGGGATGTCACCAGGTGTAGAGCTGACAACGGGTCTGGTGGGGGATGTCATCAGGTGTAGAGCTGACAACGGGGTCTGGTGGTGGGATGTCACCAAGTGTAGAGCTGACAACGGGGTCTGGCGGGGGGATGTCATCAGGTGTAGAGCTGACAATGGGGTCTGGTGGTGGGATGTCACCAGGTGTGGAGCTGTCAATGGGTCTGCTGGTGGGATGTCACCAAGTGTAGAGCTGACAACGGGTCTGCTGGTGGGATGTCATCAGGTGTAGAGCTGACAACGGGGTCTGGCGGGGGGGATGTCATCAGGTGTAGAGCTGACAACGGGGTCTGGAGGTGGAATGTCACCAGGTGTAGAGCTGACAACGGGGTCTGGTGGTGGGATGTTACCAGGTGTGGAGCCGACAACAGGGTCTGGCGGTGGGATGTCACCAGGTGTAGAGCTGACAATGGGGTCTGCTGGGGGGGAATGTCATCAAGTGTAGAGCTGACACCTGGGTCTGGTGGGGGGATTTCACCAGGTGTAGAGCTGACAAAGGGGTCTGGTGGGGGGGATGTCACCAGGTGTAGAGCTGACAACGGGGTCTGATGAGGGGATGTCATTAGGTATAGAGCTGACAATGGTGTCTGGTGGTGGGATATCACCAGGTGTAGAGCTGACACCAGGGTCTGGTGGTGGAATACCACCAGGTGTAGAGCTAACGAGGTCTGGTGGGAGGATGTCAGCAGGTGTAGAGCTGACAAAGGGGTCTGGTGGGGGGATGTCACCAGGTGTAGAGCTGACAATGGGGTCTGATGAGGGGATGTCATTAGGTATAGAGCTGACAATGGTGTCTGGTGGTGGGATATCACCAGGTGTAGAGCTAACGAGGTGTGGGGATGTCACCAGGCGTAGAGCTGACAACGGGGTCTGGTGGGGGAATGTCACCAGGCGTAGAGCTGACAACGGGGTCTGGTGGGGGAATGTCACCAGGTGTAGAGCTGACAACAGGGTCTAGTGATGGGATGTCACCAGGTGTAGAGCTGACAACGGGGTCTGGTGTTTGGATGTCACCCGGTGTAGAGCCGACAACGGGGTCGGGTGGTGGGATGTCACCAGGTATAGAGCTGACAACAGGGTCTGGTGGGGGGATGTCACCAGCTGTAGAGCTGACAGCGGGGTCTGATGGAGGGATGTCACCAGGTGTAGAGCTAACAGGGTCTGATGGTCAGATGTCACCAACCAATCAATGCAGACATTGCAGCTTCTGGACCTTCCAGAGTCCACTGTTGGCTATGTTTTTGGGAGATGAAAGTGATTCGGTGTGTGCTGTGCCGCCACATTCAGGAAGACCTCATAAACTGTGGACAATGAAGCCTTGTTCGAGCTGCAAAGACATCACACACATTGTCTGCCCTCGCTCAGGAGGTCTCGCAGGCCATTGGATCATCCATTGGCACCAGAACCCTCTATGTAGGGAACAGCATGTGAAGGCTTGCTATGGACAAGAGGCTGCCTGCAACGGTGTTTGGAGCAACGAACTGTAAGTGAGTAGAAGCAAGTGTTGTGGATAGTTGAATCACAGGACACCAGCTTCCGATCGGATGGACACACTTGGGTGTGTCGGTTGGCTGAGGAGCGGTTTCTTTGTGACGGCATTGTCCCGACAGTGAGGTTTGAAGGAGGTTCTGTTATGATGTGGGGGTGTTTTTGTTGGGAAGGACGAGGGCACTTGTACAGTGTTGAGGGTGGACTTCACTATAAACAATGGGTACAGAGACATCCCGGACAATGTGGCCTCACCTCCCCTGTGGTAATAAGCTGGTACAGCTCCGTGTCTCTACCAACATGACTGATCACCATGTCATACGGCACGCAGTCTGGAGAAGCAGAACGTCTGCAGACTTAATTGGCCTGCCCAAAGTCCCATTGAGCGGGATGATCTAGAATACTGTATCCGTGCGCCCAAAACACCCATCATCCCCCATCACTATCTGAAACTATCCTCTAGGAATGGAGGAAAATCCCTCCACATATCTATAGTGGAAAGCAGCTTATTCAGTGTGGCAACCTGGGGTTACTCCCTCTCTGGGATCGCCATCTTCTCCATTCAAGAGGGTTGGCACCACACGCATAAAGGCTCAGGACCACAAAATTATTTCAATTTCAAATTATAATAAAAAAAATCTAAATAAGACAACTGCAGAGCATACGGCTTCCACCAGTTTTATTTCACACACAAGAAGCACGTACCGGAACATAACACAATTTCAGGGTTCGCAACCCTACAGGTTCCCCGTCACTATCCCCCACCCTGAGTTTATCTAAAGGGCATCCTCCTTTGTCAGACACATGATGGGCCCTAGACTGATCCACTGTCCGTGAGTCCAGTCAGCAGTATGCAGTCCTCTGTTTTCGGTCCCTTGGTCCAAACCCGTGTCTTTGTGTCACATTCGTGTGGGCCCGGTGCCTATTCTCCCACACGAATATAACACATTTCTGGTACAACAATGCCTGTCTACAGACCCCTACAGACCATTCTGTGTACTGCCCTTCTACAGTAGTCATTGAGGCCAAAGGCGGCCCAACACTGTACTGAAAAATGTGAACATCCAATGTTGTCCCAATACAATATATACTTCGTACCTCTTCAGTTGGTGAAGATTATTTCCTTTAGAGAGGCCAATCACACTCCCTTATCTAACTGTTCCCCCTCTGCCCTGTTTCTACATTCACCATCCACACCTCATCACAATTACTAGCTCACCCCATACACAGTTATATACACATTGGCTGGTGAGCGGCTCACATAGCATTATCAGGTGGCTGGAGCATTGTGTCACCCCTACTGATCCATTCTTGATTTCATATTTTATGGACTGGTGGGATGTCTGAACCTACATCATTCCCCAATTCAGCATTGGGCCTATAACCTGAATAAATACATGACAGCCCTTACTCTTCTGCTGGGCGGGAGTTGGTCACAGCACTTATTAACTTTTAGAACTGAACATACCTTAAATTGTGTTAATGAATAAACCTCCACTTTTCTCTGAAGTGAAATGCCAACCACAGGCTACTCCCGGGCAAGTCCACCTTTCTAGCTCCAACTCCCCCATTTCTCACCACACCCTGCCAGAGACGAGGCTGTGTAACCCAACATGGCACTCCGACTCCCAGCAAAAACAGGGCTCACTCCCCACCAAGGTCAGACAGAAATATATCCAAGCCTATGGCATTTAGATAGACACCATCTGAGTGCATTATTGGAGTCCTCACCCTCTAGTAAATGGTACGGTACACCACTACTCCGGACCTAGAATGTAGAAATGTAGAAATTCAGGAATGGTGCGCCAGGCTTTCTCTACCAGACCGGCGTCCCTGACACCTTGCCAAACTCCACAGGGAACTATCTCAGACCACAGCTTGACAACTTCCAGGAAGACTTGGATCCACCGCAGCCCATGGATACCACACAAATGTGCATCCACAGTTTGGGTGCCCAAATTTTTTCCACCAGGCCTGCACCCAGCAGGATGGGCCGCACAGAAAAATATGAATGGCCCAGAAACCAAGCCCCCGAGTGTCTGGAACCTGGAAACAAAGAAGTTAGAAGTATGATGAGATCGCAGGGTGGCGTTCAGTTGCCATGGCAGATGGAGGCCTTCTGAAAGACCCCAGGGCTGCCATTTCAGATTACCTGTCAAATCATGGTATAATGGAATACTACGGTATTACATCATACTGCAGGAGCGATCAAACTACCGCAAGTTCAATTACCTACAGAGACTAAAAAAAAAAAATAGGTTTAAAAAGTCTTAATATTAAAAAAAAAAAAAAAGCTAATAAAAGTTTAAATAAAAACCCTTTTCTGAATTTTTATAATATAAAAATCTAAATAAAACAACTCCAAAGCATATTGGTATTTGTGTCCATAAAAATCCGATTACAGTAATGCATTATTTATCCCGCACAGGGAACGTCAGAGAAAAAAAGAAATGTCTGAATTACGCTTCTTTGGTCATCCCATCTCCAAGAAAAAAAATAATAAAAAGTGATCAAAAGCCCGTATGCACTACAAAATGGTAGCAATAAAAACTACAGGACGTTCCGCAAAAAATAAGCCCTCACACAACCATGTTGGCAGAAAAACGAAAAAGTTATGGCGGTCAGAAGATGGCGGCAGAAAACTATTTTATGTTTTTCCGAAGATATTTTATTTCTTAAAAGTAGTACAGCAAAAAAATAAAACTCCATAAATGTAGTATCGTCATAATCATACCGCCCCGTAGGAGAAAGGGAGCTGTTACTGCTACCAAAACACCTAGTCAGGATCTTTAGGGATACCGATGGTGCGGCTCAAAGAGAGGTCCGCAGAGACTAAGGTCCCAGGAGGGAACCGATTCCTGGCGAATGCTTTAAGTCTATCTGTCCCTCTAAAGCTGCGGACCCATCTGTTCTCTATTAGCCGAGTGTCAAAGAGAACTAAAGGCCCATTTACACGTAACGATTATCACTCCAAATTCGTTCAAACGGCCGACAGAGAACACGGATCGTTACATGTGAAAGTGAAACTATGGCTCACTTGTCGTTAGCGGCTGTTTAAGCGGACTTTTCTGTAAGATTAAACGAGCTCATTAGCTCACTGGCTTGTTGTGCTGTGTGAAAGCTCTTCGCACAGCACTTCCCATAGGAGGCGCTGAACAGTGAGTGAGAAGCTGACGAGAAGCCAGCGAGCGGCGGGCAGGACTTTCAGTTTGAATGATCTGCACGATGGCTAACGACCTTAGCAGTGACATCAGCGCTCGTGCAGTCGTCCAAATGACTGTCGGCTTGTGTAAAAGGAGATTAAGGGCCAAGATCTGTACCCTCAAGGTTCTAGAGCTTTGTCCCTTGTCTAGACCCTCCTGTAGAAAATCTAGGATTCTCGCTAAGTCAGGGTTGCTCAGATCTGATCCGCACTAGTTACGTAATTTCTCCCATACCGTGGAGTATATAGCGGAGCAGTGCTCTTTCGGCTGTCTAAGAGAGTACTGTAGTCATGACCTTGGATGACAATCCCTGATCGCTCAATCTCTACCCTTCAACAGCCAAGCCATCAACTTCATAATGTGGACCACCTGACAGAAAACTGGGCCTTGGGACAGAAGGTCCTGCCTGAGAGGCAGGCAGGACTGGGGTCTGACATCAGTGGGAAGCAGGGTTTTCTTCTTCATGCAGGGGGCAATGACGATTACCCTGGTCTGGCTGTTTTTGATCTTTTGTAGGGCTCGGGAGATGACAGGAAGAGCGGCTAAAGCATAGGCCAAGTCCATGTCCCAATCCTGGGAGAGTGTCCAGTGCCAGGGGATTATCCGCTGGTTTTAGGGAGAAGCATCTGTAGCTATTTGAGTTTCTCCTTGAGGCAAAGATGTCTATCTGGGGCTGACCCCACTGATACGTCAATTGGTTGAAGACTTCTGCACTTAGACACCATTCCCCTGGGTCTAGTTTCTGTCAATTCAGAAAATATGCTATGACATTTTGGGAGCCTTTTAAATGAATGGCCAATAAGGGCTTTACTTTACCCTCTACCAAGAAGAATATTCTTTGCAACAGCTCTTGGAGATGTAGATGTCTGGTGCCACGCTGATGGCGAATAAAAGACACTATTGTTGTGTTATCTGAAAATATTTTTGTTTCCCACGTACTATTTCTTCTGTTTGTATAAGCGTCCCCCATACTGCTCTATGTTCTCTAGTGTTTGAGGACTAAGAGTGGATGTGGGAAGGCCAGGAACCCTGATGTTTTTAGTCTGCCAGCTGTGCCCCCAACCAGACTGGCTTGCATCCGTGGTTACCAAAATGAATGGGAATAGGGATCATTCAACCCCTCTTAAGGTTATGGGGCGACAGCCACCATTCTAGAGATCTTTTCAATTTGGTGGACATTTTTAAGTTCCTTGTCTAATGACGATTGCCTTCTTTTCCATGTTGACAGGATTTACTGCTGGAGGAGCCTAGAGAGGAATTGTGCCCATGGGACCTGCAGACAAATGGTCATCTGGCCTAGGACTCTCATGGCTTCTCTTGTAAAGACAGAATCTTTCCCCTTAAATTTAATGGATTTCACAATATCCTCCCTTTTTGCTTGAGGTAGGATAGAGAAGGCTTTTGATGAGTCGAGGAGTATCCCACAACAGATTTTTTGAGTGTCCACGTTTAGGCTAGATTCTTCAAAATAAATAAACCAACCCAGTTTAGATAGGAGATGAACTGTCTGACCGAAGTGACTCCCCATAGAATCCCAACTATCTGAGATAATTAGAAGGTCATCTAGATAAGGAATGATGTTAGTTCCTATCCCCTGAGATTGCCTATGGCTCCATCATTAGTTTGCGCAGTGGATATGCCGAAGGGCGGCAGACAAACTGAAAACGGACAATTTTTTATCCCATTTTAACCACAAACCAATGGTAGTATGTGTCTTTAAGGTAGATTGTGCACATGACGCTGCCTCCACTATTCAGGGGAATCACGGTCGGATAGTCTCAATTTTAAATTTAAACTCAGAAATGTACCAATTAAGGGGATTTAAATAAATATGGTTAGAAAAATTGTTAGGTTTGGTAACTAAATAATTAAGCAGAACTCCCTGATCCAATCTTTTTTGAAGGGGGGACTTCTCTGGCGTCCCTATAAACCTTCTAGGGGGAAGAGATGAGAACTCTTTCCTATATCCCAAAGCTACTAGCTGCAGCAGCCAGGGGTTCCGCGTTACATCAAGTCCCCCACTTACAGCAGGTTCCGCGTTACACCAAGTCCCCCATTTACAGCAGGTTCCGCGTTACACCAAGTCTCCCACTTATAGCAGGTTCCGCGTTACATCAAGTCCCCCATTTACAGCAGCTTCCGCGTTACACCAAGTCCCCCATTTACAGCAGGTTCCGCGTTACACCAAGTCCCCCACTTACAGCAGGTTCCGCGTTACACCAAGTCCCCCACTTACAGCAGGTTCCGCGTTACACCAAGTCCCCCACTTACAGCAGCTTCCGCGTTACACCAAGTCCCCCACTTACAGCAGCTTCCGCGTTACACCAAGTCCCCCACTTACAGCAGCTTCCGCGTTACACCAAGTCCCCCACTTACAGCAGCTTCCGCGTTACATCAAGTCCTCCATTTACAGCAGCTTCCGCGTTACACCAAGTCCCCCACTTACAGCAGCTTCCGCGCTACACCAAGTCCCCCACTTACAGCAGCTTCCGCGTTACACCAAG
Organism: Eleutherodactylus coqui; assembly: GCF_035609145.1. Classification (NCBI taxonomy): domain Eukaryota; kingdom Metazoa; phylum Chordata; class Amphibia; order Anura; family Eleutherodactylidae; genus Eleutherodactylus; species Eleutherodactylus coqui. The sequence continues at coordinate 2,872,159 of NC_089849.1, read as the reverse complement.
TCCCCCACTTACAGCAGCTTCCGCGTTACACCAAGTCCCCCACTTACAGCAGGTTCCGCGTTACACCAAGTCCCCCACTTACAGCAGGTTCCGCGATACACCAAGTCCCCCACTTACAGCAGGTTCCGCGATACACCAAGTCCCCCACTTACAGCAGGTTCCGCGTTACACCAAGTCCCCCACTTACAGCAGGTTCCGATTTACACCATGTCCCCCACTTACAGCAGGTTCCGCGTTACATCAAGTCCCCCACTTACAGCAGGTTCCGATTTACACCAAGTCCCCCACTTACAGCAGGTTCCGCGATACACCAAGTCCCCCACTTACAGCAGGTTCCGCGTTACACCAAGTCCCCCACTTACAGCAGGTTCCGATTTACACCATGTCCCCCACTTACAGCAGGTTCCGCGTTACATCAAGTCCCCCACTTACAGCAGGTTCCGATTTACACCATGTCCCCCACTTACAGCAGGTTCCGATTTACACCAAGTCCCCGACTTACAGCAGGTTCCGCGTTACACCAAGTCCCCGACTTACAGCAGGTTCCGCGTTACACCACGTCCCCCACTTACAGCAGGTTCCGCGTTACACCACGTCCCCCATTTACAGCAGGTTCCGCGTTACTCCAAGTCCCCCACTTACAGCAGGTTCCGCGTTACATCAAGTCCCCCACTTACAGCAGTTTCCGATTTACACCAAGTCCCCCACTTACAGCAGTTTCCGCGTTACACCAAGTCCCCCACTTACAGCAGTTTCCGCGTTACACCAAGTCCCCCACTTACAGCAGTTTCCGCGTTACACCAAGTCCCCCACTTACAGCAGGTTCCGATTTACACCAAGTCCCCCACTTACAGCAGGTTCCGCATTACACCAAGTCCCCCCCACTTACAGCAGGTTCCGCATTACATCAAGTCCCCCACTTACAGCAGGTTCCGATTTACACCAAATCCCCCACTTACAGCAGGTTCCGCGTTACACCACGTCCCCCACTTACAGCAGGTTCCGCGTTACACCACGTCCCCCATTTACAGCAGGTTCCGCGTTACACCAAGTCCCCCCCACTTACAGCAGGTTCCGCGTTACATCAAGTCCCCCACTTACAGCAGGTTCCGATTTACACCATGTCCCCCACTTACAGCAGGTTCCGCGTTACACCAAGTCCCCCACTTACAGCAGGTTCCGCGTTACACCACGTCCCCCATTTACAGCAGGTTCCACGTTACACCAAGTCCCCCACTTACAGCAGGTTCCGCGTTACACCAAGTCCCCCACTTACAGCAGGTTCCGCGTTACACCAAGTCCCCCACTTACAGCAGGTTCCGCGTTACACCAAGTCCCCCACTTACAGCAGGTTCCGATTTACACCAAGTCCCCCACTTACAGCAGGTTCCGCGTTACACCAAGTCCCCCACTTACAGCAGGTTCCGCGTTACACCATGTCCCCCACTTACAGCAGGTTCCGATTTACACCAAGTCCCCCACTTACAGCAGGTTCCGCGTTACATCAAGTCCCCCACTTACAGCAGGTTCCGCGTTACACCATGTCCCCCACTTACAGCAGGTTCCGCGTTACACCATGTCCCCCACTTACAGCTGGTTCCGATTTACACCAAGTCCCCCACTTACAGCAGGTTCCGCGTTACACCATGTCCCCCACTTACAGCAGGTTCCGCGTTACATCAAGTCCCCCACTCACAGCAGGTTCCGCGTTACACCAAGTCCCCCACTCACAGCAGGTTCCGCGTTACACCAAGTCCCCCACTTACAGCAGGTTCCGCGTTACACCAAGGCCCCCACTTACAGCAGGTTCCGCGTTACACCAAGGCCCCCACTTACAGCAGGTTCCGCGTTACACCAAGGCCCCCCACTTACAGCAGGTTCCGCGTTACACCAAGGCCCCCACTTACAGCAGGTTCCGCGTTACACCAAGTCCCCCACTTACAGCAGGTTCCGCGTTACACCAAGTCCCCCACTTACAGCAGGTTCCGCGTTACACCAAGTCCCCCATTTACAGCAGGTTCCGCGTTACACCAAGTCCCCCATTTACAGCAGGTTCCGCGTTACACCAAGTCCCCCACTTACAGCAGGTTCCGCGTTACACCAAGTCCCCCACTTACAGCAGGTTCCGCGTTACACCAAGTCCCCCACTTACAGCAGGTTCCGCGTTACACCAAGTCCCCCACTTACAGCAGGTTCGGCGTTACACCAAGTCCCCCACTTACAGCAGGTTCCGCGTTACACCAAGTCCCCCACTTACAGCAGGTTCCGCGTTACACCAAGTCCCCCACTTACAGCAGGTTCCGCGTTACACCAAGTCCCCCACTTACAGCAGGTTCCGCGTTACACCAAGTCCCCCACTTACAGCAGGTTCCGCGTTACACCAAGTCCCCCACTTACAGCAGGTTCCGCGTTACACCAAGTCCCCCACTTACAGCAGGTGCCGCGTTACACCAAGTCCCCCACTTACAGCAGGTTCCGCGTTTCACCAAGTCCCCCACTTACAGCAGGTTCCGCGTTTCACCAAGTCCCCCACTTACAGCAGGTTCCGCGTTACACCAAGTCCCCCACTTACAGCAGGTTCCGCGTTACACCAAGGCCCCCACTTACAGCAGGTTCCGCGTTACACCAAGGCCCCCACTTACAGCAGGTTCCGCGTTACACCAAGTCCCCCACTTACAGCAGGTTCCGCGTTACACCAAGTCCCCCACTTACAGCAGGTTCCGCGTTACACCAAGTCCCCCACTTACAGCAGGTTCCGCGTTACACCAAGTCCCCCACTTACAGCAGGTTCCGCGTTACACCAAGTCCCCCACTTACAGCAGGTTCCGCGTTACACCAAGTCCCCCACTTACAGCAGGTTCCGCGTTACACCAAGTCCCCCCCACTTACAGCAGGTTCCGATCCAGGAAGCTGTTTATAAGTACATTTGTTCATATGTCCGAACAAATGATTGCATGGAGGGGGATTGTGGCTCAACCTTGCTCCATTCAACGTGGGTGCCGGAAGTTTCTTACAGCTGTCATCCGCTTGCAACAGCTGATCACACCGCTGATCAGAGCTGTTAACCCTTTAAATTCCGCTGTCAATTCTACTAACAGTATTTAAATGCCCCGACCAAAATTCAGGGGTCCCACACTGCCCCCCTGATAAGAATGTGGATTGCCATGCAGTTGCAATCGCAGCCACGGGCCTTCCGAAAGGCCCCAAGGCTGCCTGTGCAGACTGCTTACCAAGCCGTGCCCATGGCATGACTTGATAGACTGCCTGTCCGATCGCTGTACAGTATGATGTAGTGCTATGGCATTAGATCATACTAAAGGACAATTTTGTTTATATGTAGCAAAGTTCATAACTCGAACGTTCCTAAGTAGGGGCCTATCTGTATTTGGGTCCATTTCCTCGATAACTGGAAGAGCCTACCCCCCATGGGCTCTCTATCTGGAGTTGGGCTGTCTTGAGATAAAGAGGGAGTCCTAATATAGTGGCCCAGGGGGTGCTCCAGAATAGTCACATCAACTTTTGCCCTGGTACGCCTGTCAATGCGCTTTTCTCCCCTTCATAAGCGCAGAGCTTAGTGCTGACAATAGCTGATTGCCTATTGGTTGTGTGTCACGCTTCCACTGATTGGTGAGTGAGTCCAGAGCGGGAAATCTGAACATGAGAGGAAGTGGAGGAGGAGTTAGGTGAGTGAGGGAGGAGAGAAGTCAGAGGAGAAGGAGTGTGCAGCAAGATGTGGTCAGAGAGGAGGAGTGTTAGCAGCTTAGCCATGTGAGCAGGATCTTCAACAAGTCAGCAGGGGTAGCAAGGTCCCTTTCTGCTCCCTTGTCAAGCCTGCAGTGAGGAGATCAGAGTTGGAGGCCAGCGTTCCACAAAACAGTGAGTTTAACTACCAGGTGAAATCAAAGCCAGGACTAGTTCAGTGGCCATCTTTAACTTTCATCTAATACTTGCATCATACACTTCCAGTAAGCCCACAAGCTAAACAATACTGAGTGATCTCTAGGAGAATAGAGAGAGAGCGTTGAAGCATCGTGTTATGTAAAGTGCAAAATCTACTATTTCAACGTGATTTACCACTGTATCATTGTCAGCTCTGCTACATCCCTGTTGCTGCAAAGTTCAGCTGAATTGCATTTGTTATCACTAAAGTTTCAGTAAATCTGCATGCTCCCAGTTTACTAAAACAAGCTACTAGGCTTGTCTCAAGTTATTCCGCCCTCACTAGACTGTCGGGTTTCAGGTTGGAGTACTGGCGTCACCCGTGACAAAACAATTGTTAATTCCAGATGTATCCATATACGTTATTATTGCCACTGTGTGACAGCTGAGCAGAGCACCCTTACTGCCACTGTTGGGAGGGATTACAGAGCCACCCGTGACAACTATCTTACAATCCCCGTGGTCTTACCCACTTTGGCACACTTAGCTTGGCCGTTGCACTTACCCTTAGTTCCTTTAGGGTTCTCTCACTGAAATGGAATGGAGCATAATTTGTCCATTCCTTAAGCCATATGGCACGCCTTGCGGAGTTGCCTAATACCTAGTTTTTGGCTGAGAGACATACGGACTCTAATGAGGGATCCGCCAGAAATCCAGAGGCCATTTTAAGCAGCGGCACTCATTTAATGATTTCCTCCCTGGGTGTCTTCTGCTTCAGATGGTTGTCCAACTGGGACAGCTACAGGTACATTGAGCGTGCCACAGAGGATTTGTTTCCAGAAGATTGGATGTAGTCTCCCATGAGAACGTCAGCCTTTTTTATCCATGGGGTCTTTCAGTTGGAAGGAATCCTCGAAGGCAAGGAGATTTTCCTAATTTCTTTTGCCACTTGTATGTCTACCTTGGGCAATTCTCTCCAGAGCTAGTATCTTCTCTGTATTCTCCCATTCATCCTTTAGAGCTGCTTTAGCGTTTGATTTACTGGGAAGACAATTTTGTGGAGTCACCTCAAGCCCCTAGACATTTTGTCCTGGACTGACCACGGCTGTTGGACGTCTACGACTTTCATAGTTTCTCCAACAGCTTTTAACAGTTCTTCGGTATTACTGGTAGAGAAATAATATTTGTTATCATCTTCGATGATCAGGGGGCTGTTAATTCAGAGAGCTAACTCTCGGATGTGGAGGAAAAAGAGCCCATAGTATAGAACCCTTTTGCTGGCCTAGAAGGACCTGGCTGTGGCTGTGAGCCTTTTAATGCCTGAACCTCCTCTCTGACCATCTGGCAGAGTTTATCCATTAAGGATACCTGTTTGTCCTTGGAGTTTCATCTTGCAATAACAGGAGAAGCCATTATACCAAACAGACAGCCTGTATATAAGCTCTTTGTCCAGGTGGCCTACTCACAGTTTGTGTGTTTCCCCTGTCACCTTCATGCTATCCATAGCTTTAGTGATGTGAGCCTTTAATACCGCAGGAGAGGCAGCTGAAACCTATAGTGCTGAAGCTGCTGCCTTTTTAAATAAGGTGGGGCCGTCGCAGCCGGAGCATATGACTAACTTCATCGAAGAGTGACGCAGCGCTCCATCACTTCTTGGCACCCCTGCACCGGATGCTGTATCGCATCTCTATGGTGGGATCTCGTGCATGTGAGGATGGGCCCAGCCATCCGAAGACCGCCTGCGCTCGGAAGCAGGCTATGCGCCTCATGAGTCTTCTGGTGCCCCTCCACCGAAGGGCAAGAAACTCTGTGACCATCCTGCCCTACTTCTTCACTCCATGAAGGAGCTCCTCTAACGTTTCGCTGGCACTGGATAGGAGCCGCGTGGGATCGGAGAGTAGTCTGGAGAAAGCTGGAGTCGTAACCAGGAAGCCACGTTTGCAGTACCAACGGATGAGGCAGGAAGTGTAGTCAGATGGAAGCCAGGAGTCATTATCAGGAAGTCACGTTTGCAGCAGAGGGCAGGTTTAGGAGTTGACGCTTGATCAAGTCAAAGAGCACAATAGAATCATAGAATGGTAGAGTTGGAAGGGACCTCCAGAGTCATCGGGTCCTCCAGGAGTCATCGCTGTCCTGCGGGGGTGATCAGGTCCAATCCCCTGCTCAGTGCAGGATCACTAAATCATCCCAGACAGATGTCTGTCCAGCCTCTGAAGGCTTCCATTGAAGGAGAACTCCCCAACTCCCGTGGCAACCTGTTCCACTCACTGATCCCCCTCACTGTCTAATATCTAATCTGTGTCTCCTCCCTTTCAGTTTCATCCCATTGCTTCTAGTCTTTCCTTGTACAGATGAGAATAGGGCTGATCCCTCTGCACTGTGACAGCTCTTCAGATATTTGTAGACCGCTATTAAGTCTTCTCTCAGCCTTCTCTTCTGCTAAACATTCCCAGATCCTTTAACCGTTCCTCATAGGACATGATTTGCAGACCGCTCACCATCTTGGTAACTCTTCTCTGAACAATAATCACGCAATGCAGGAGTGTCAGGCCCAGGCTTTTATGGGAAGTCCTAATCAGGAAGAGGCGGAGCTAGAACAATGGCTGGATAGTAGGATCTGGAAAACAAGGTCAAAGTATGCAGAGGGATTTGTCCAAAGGCCTGGATAGCCCAATAAGGAGGGCTACTGCTTGGAGTGCAGAAGGTTTCCAGCTTGAGATCTGAAGACAGGAAGAACACTGGAGAATGGTGGTAGGAGGTGGTCTTTTAAACTCTTCTCTTCCTTCTCTTCTCTTCCCAATGGGGTCAGAGGGCAACCTCCATGTATGCTGTCAGGAAGGACGGAATGGTAAAATGAAAATTTCAAAAGGGGTGTGTTACGTCCATTGGGCACACTAAAGCGCCACTCCTCAGAACAGACACATGATTGTGTACTTTTAAAACCGCGAACACACTAAAGTGTTGCATAACACCAAATGCACCTCTCCAGGCTATGATGTAAGAACCCCTGTCCCTTACTAACTAGGGGAAATGGGGAACCCCTGCCTAAAAGCAGGGTAATCATCCTGATAAGGTCGTCCCCACTGTCTTGTGGCCGACCTTATCAGGACCTGGCTATCCCTGATTAGGGACCTGGAGAGATGCACTAAACACACATGGTTGGACAAGACTCTGTTCACACTCACTGAACCCAGAACAGGATAGTTCACACCTCATGTGTAGCCACCAGCACAGACATACAGAACATGTCGCTGTTCACACCAACAAACAGGTAATGCACACCATATAGAACAGGACAGATCACATCTCATGTCTGGCCACCAACACAGACATAACACACGTCGCTGTTCACACCAACATACCAGGTTGTGCATACAATATAAAACAGGAACCCCACCCAGAGCTCACATAAATACAGATGGTATACCATAGCCAAGTGTCCTCATACCAGGGGATAGAGAGTCCGCCACCGTGCTGACATAGGGAACAGTGTCAGGCATCACCCATCTGACACACACAGGACATCAGACGTCTGGGGGCCACACCTGCCCAGAGATAGGGAGAAACCTGCGGGCCGCCTGCACCTGTGTGGTCACCGTACCACACACTACACAATGCACACACACTAGAACACAGGGAGAGGAGGGACAGCAGGTGTCCAGACCGTCCTCAGGGGAGGAGAGAGGGACACTACAGACAAGCAGGCAAACACCAGCTCTAAGTGGAATTAACAGTGAATAACTAAAATGACCAGCAATTTCTCCCAAGACCTTGCTGGTATTTATCTGCAGCAGACCAGGGGGATTGGCTGGTGGAGAATACCACACCCAGCCAGCTCAATTACCCCCTACCTGTGAAGGTGTGCACAAGAAAGCCTGTAGAACCACAGGTCCCAGATGCACAACCACACGTTGCCTTCTGCGCATGTGCACCTGACTGAAATGTTAGGCGCTTGCACAGAAGGGCTCGCGCCCCGGGGGATTTAAATTCCCTCTCTCCCGGCTAGCATGTGTGACTGGGAGCAGAGAGGTCACCGGGAACCGCTGTATGCTATTCAATGGATAACAGTGATCATGTAAAGTTAAAAAAAAGTTTAAAAAGTTAAAGTTTCATCTCCCCTCACGCATTATATCAGTGAGTAAGGATAAAATTACGTTCCCACGGCCCCAGAATTTGTCCGCAGACCTTACCCCGGCTTCTGCGCATGCGCCTGTTGCTAAAGTGCTACTGCTATCAAACGTAGCCAAGAGCCTGGAGATTTTACGGGGTGCCACGGTGCGTGTTCCCAGTCATGTGATCACCACTATGCAATGGATAACGGCGATCACTTAGAAGCAAAAAGAAGTTAAATTGTCACCTCCCGTCACGGATCCGATCCATGAGGGGAGGTGAAATTACTTGCCTAAGGCCTCCTGCACACGGGTGTATTTGCATTGTGGAGTCTGCAGCAAATATAGCCGATGGTGTTCAATGGCAAAACGCCTTTTCATCTCCATGAGCGGAAATCGGCTGTGATTTTCTGCTCGTGGAGAATGAATCGCAGCATGCTACGATATTGTGTGGATTACGCATGGCCGGCTTCTATTGAAATCAATGGAAGCTGTACGTCATGCGGCACTTCCACAGTGAGCACTCCGGAAGTATCGTGGGATACATGTCACCCCCCCAGCGCCCGCGGCTACTGCACATGCGCAACGGAGTGCCGGACGGCACATTCATACGTACACTGTACAAAAAAAACGGTTTTTAAATTGACACAATTGCCAAAAAATGAAAATCATAATTTTTTCCTTCTGCTTTGCTTAGATTCATTTTAAAAACTGTGGGGTCAGAATGTGCCGTACACCCCTAGAGGAATTTGTTAAGGGGTCTAGTTTTTAAAATGGGGTCATTTGTGGGGGTTCTCCATCGTTTTGGCCCCTCAAGGGCTTTACAAGTGGGCAATGGGGCCTAAATCACCTGCAAGCAAAATGTCTGTTATGAAAGCCCCGTTGTGCATCCAGATATAAGATTAGGGCCACAATGGGTATGTTTCTGAACACAGGAGAAACGGGGGAATCCATTTTGGGGTGTAAAGCCTCATTTTCATGTTCACTATAGAAAGAAAACTGCCTTTAAAATGAGATATTTGCAAAAATATAAACTTATTTTTTTCTCCTCTAAATTGCATTAATTCCTGAAAAGAAACAGTGGGGACAAAATCCTCCTGACCCCTCAGTGAGTACATTAAGGGGGGTCATTTATAAAATGGGGTCATTTGTGGGGGATCTGTCATTCTGACACCCATGAGCCTTCGCATTATCTTGGCTTGGTGCAGGAAAACAAAGTGTTCCTCAAACTGCTGATAATCAATGTTAAATCTGTCCGTCTCTTAAGGCCGCCTGCAGACGGGCGGATATTCCACGGCGGGATGTCCCACTGTGGAAGCTGCCATAGGATTGCATTAACAAACGCAATCCTAGGCAAACAAATCGCGGCATGCTCTATTTCTCACTCCCTGGCCGCTGGCTCCGATCTGCGCATGTGCCGCCTGCCCGGCAGCCGGCACATCAAAGAGCCGGAGCCGCGGAAGGAGGCGAGTGCCAGGCTGCTCTCTGCAGACGCTCGGGTCGGGTCCCGCTGCAGGAATTCTCACAGCCGTATCCGACCCGGCCGTCTGCAGGCAGCCTAAATGGTTAAAAAAGTGCGCCAGAATAAAGTAAACAGATAAAAATATATATCATAGCAAAAATTTCTACAGTATGTTTGCACATGAGATATTACAGTGAAAAAAGTGAAAAAATAACAGTTTTCCCCAAATTTTCCCAATTTTGGCACCTTTAATAATTATACACAAATTCTATTGTCTATTTTTACCACCTGAATGAAGCACAACAAGGGGCGAAAAAACTAAATCAGAATCCCTGGGATCTGCAGAACCTTTATGGAGTTATTCTATGTTAGAGTGGCACATGTCAGATTTCCAAAATTTGGTTCCGTCACTAAGGGGTTAATAACGCGAATGACACTTAAATTATCAGTTCAGAAGCAGACTGAGCGGTTGCTAAAGCTCTTCCCCCTTCTACTGCCACCCCAATGGGGAAAACTCCAGCAAAGTCAAATTCCTGCACAAGCCCGACTCCGGCCATTCGTGAGGCCATGGGGACCCACACCAGACTTTTTTGGAATACTGCTCCAAAACTCAAAGTCCCAGATGTGTTCATGAATCGCTCTAGCTCCCCGTTGGAAACCTCAGCAGCCTGAACACAAGTGTGGCCATTATATGAACACAGCAAAGAACGCCAAACACGAAAATCAGCCTAGAGCGGTCTGGTGAGCCTCAACTGGTGTCCTTGCAACTTCACCCCCCCAGGCAACTAACGATAAGTTGTGGGAGAAGACCGGCCTATAGGCATAAACTGGTAGGCAAAAACCAGGAGGCCCAAAGGGATTGCATCTGCAAAGGGTCACCTTGAACACTAAAGAGAAGCCCACCACCAAATCCAACAACCGCTGCAACTTGCCCTGCGGCAATCGAAAAACCATGGAGAGTGAAACGATTTTCATATCCAGATAAGCGAGGGTTGTTGCTGGACCCTCGGCTTCTCTCCGTGGATAAGGGAACACCAAAGAAATGCATGAGAAAACGGAACTTACATATATTACATAGTTACATAGTATGTTAGGCTGAATGAAGACAAGGTCCATCTTGTTCAGCCTGTTTTAACATTTCCCTTGTTTGTCCAGAGGAAGGCAAATTCAAGATCACCAACCCCGCCGGTCACCTACTGTCTATATCCTGTAATATCATAGAAAGACATCCAGTCTCTCTTAAACTCCTCTATGGATCCTGCCATCACCACGTCCTCAGGCAGAGAGTTCCACAGTCTCACTGCTCTTACAGTAAAGAACCCCCTGCTGTGTTGGTGATGAAACCTGCTTTCCTCTAGACGTAGCGGATGCCCTCTTGTTACCATCGCAGTCCTGGGTATAAACAGATCCTGGCAGAGATCCTTGTATCGTCCCCTCATGTATTTATACACAGTTATTTGGTCGCCCCTTTGCCGTCTTTTTCCCGGGGTGAATAATCCCAGTTTTGGTGCCTCTCTGGGTATTCCAGTCCCCTCATTCCATGTATTAGTTTAGTTGTCCTTCTTTGTACCCCTCCAGCACTGTAACATCTTTCCTGAGCCCCGGTGACCAGAACTGTGCGCAGTATTCCATGTGAGGCCTGACAAGTGCCTTATATAGTGGGATGATAATGTTCTCGCCCCTCCCCCCTATACCTCTTTTACTGCACCCCAAGACTTTATTAGCTTTTGCAGCAGCTGACTGGCATTGGTTGCTCCAGTTTAGTCTACAGCCCACTAGTACCCCCAGGTCTTTTCCCCAGCAGTACCCCATTTAGTGTATATTGGTGACATCCGTTTCTCCTGCCCATGTGCAGAACCTTACACTTATCAGCAATGAACTTCTTTTCCCATTCTCCCCCCCCCCCCCCCCCCCCCGGCTTATCTCGGCCCGTTTGTAGCCGCACATTGTCCTCCGTTGCATTAATTATATTGTATAATTTTGTATCATCTACAAATATTGATATTTTCCTGTGCAGCCCCTCTATCAGGTCGTTGGTAAATATATTGAACAGAATGGGGCCTAATACTGAACCCTGTGGCCCCTACTAGTGATGGGGGCCCAATCAGAATATGAACCATTTATTACCCCCCCCCCCCCCCCCTCTGCTTTCTATCTCTGAGCCAGTTCTTTACCCAGATACACACGTTTTCGCCCAGTCCGAGCTTCTCATTTTGTATATTTGCCTATTATGCGGCACGGTGTCAGATGCTTTAGAGAAGTCCAGATATACAAAAAAGCTACACCTGTTATCACGTGGACCCACCAAAAGGAAGTCGGCTGGTAGTGAATGATAGAATATAAATACCATATATTCTCAAAGAAGTGACACAATATGAAAGGAGAAGAAAAACCATAACTAAACCAAGACGTAGCAGTGCGTCCGGCCCCTTCCCAGGGTAGAGGTCTAACCACGGCCCCATCTCTACCAGATCATGGGGACCGAGGGGCCTAACTGGCTGTTTTCCCACTGCAGCATGGGCACCCCGGCAAGAGCAGCACTTATACCTGAATGTACAGAGACGGAGGAGACGGCCGTGACCTCATTGAGAGCCAGCATGTTCCCGGGCGGCTAACACCCACTGTGCCCTGGTTGCCAGAGGAAGTGAGGGGGCTTTTGTGAAACCATTAGGCAAAGCCAAATATTAGTGGCTTTAACCCCCCAAATGTTCTCAGGCTGAATAGCTAAATGTCTCCGAAGCTCTCCACCATACCGCCACCAGGGGAGCTGTAAATCATGTCCATATAAATGAACACGTTCTGACCCACAACAAAAACCAGAAGCCTGAGGCCGCAGCAGCGCCAGCCCCACTGACCGCAATGGGATAGCAGCGCGGACCTCTGCCACAGCTGTGGTAGGGAATTCCTTCATCCCCGCGGTCCCTGCAGCAATGAGGGAATCCCCTGGCATAGCTGTCACAGCTGTGCCAGGGGAGCGCGATGTACTCCCTATGTTTTCAATAGGGCTGGCGCTGCTGCCACCAACCCCATTGTGAACAGGCAATAGTCCAGATTTTTCTTAGCGCTACGTGGCTTCAGTGAAGATATCACAAATGAGAACAAAACCACTGAAAATCATTGCTTTCATTATCATGCGTTTTCACCCGCTCTCTCATCGCAAGAAAGCCTACGGCCAGCGTGACGCGGCCTGAGGCCGGTTGTTCATAGTCTTGGTTATGCAAGGCTTCCTATCAAACGGTTCATCTCCCAGCATACGCCATTATATGCTAGTCAGTGGACACCGACGACTATATGTCTACATAGCGGTTGCCCCAAATTTGTTCTTTTGTATCATTGTCCAAGTGTGTCTCCAGAAGGCCAAACCCACCGTACAAAGAGACTCAATATAAGTTGGCAGAGGGGGAGCAGTGGCAGCAAAGGGTTGAAATTTGCCCAAAAAGTCCTTAAAAGCAGCAGCCGTCTCTGCCCCATAACCCCACCGCCGCCCCCCAGGACTCTGCATAATGAAACTCTCCGGAAGGGGCAGGACTCCCTGGATCGGCTGCAGGTGAACCCATGGCCGGGAAGGAAGAGAAGGCTCCTGCCTCATAGCCGCCATTGAACCAGATGACTCCTCCGAAGATGATGGGGAGCGCCATGTAGACGACAGAACAGGAACCGATTCGCTAGTAAAACGCGGCCGCATCGTGTATTAATGAAAGGAGAGCGGCATGTTCTTAATTCTTCTTATTCTCCCCGATCCAACATGGGAGGATGGAGAGCGAGCGTCACAGGCACGGATCCAGGGGGCGGCCAGAGGAAACAGATCTTGTAGACATTGTTCCTGCTTTTATAAACCGCAGAGTTGGGCTGGCCTTCTCTAAATATTCACACGTTGGGGATCGACCTTATCGCCGTCACCATCTTCCCTGCAGAGTTTATGTAACAGAAGAAAAAACACAGATTAAAAAACATCGCCATTCCCTACGGAAATGGAAGCGTGAAAAGGTCGGGGTTTTGCCATTTTCCAGCTGCTTTTGGCTTTGTTTGGGATGATGTTTTATGGATGACTTCGGCTTTGTATATTTATCAGCATTTTATCTTCTTCGTAGTGAAGTTACCCACAAACGCTCCGCGGCTGCTGCTAAACAAATTATCTGATGCCTGAGGAGGACGAGCTACATAGGAAACGGAGGCGAAGTCCGCAGACATCGCCAAGAAAGTCCAAGCCACGGCTGAGGGGCCAAGACTAGAGCTGCGCCAACATGTACCACAGCACTTTACAAAGCAGAAGGTCCATGTAGAGAACAGAGGGGCACAAGAGCTTACAGTCTATGGGGAGGGAATAGGGGGGCACAAGAGCTTACAGTCTATGGGTAGGAAATAGGGGGACACAAGAGCTTACAGTCTATGGGGAGGGAATAGGGGGACACAAGAGCTTACAGTCTATGGGGAGGGAATAGGGGGACACAAGAGCTTACAGTCTATGGGTAGGAAATAGGGGGACACAAGAGCTTACAGTCTATGGGGAGGAAATAGGGGGACACAAGAGCTTACAGTCTATGAGGGAATAGGGGGACACAAGAGCTTACAGTCTATGAGGAGGAAATAGGGAGACACAAGAGCTTACAGTCTATGAGGAGGGAATAGGCGGGACATAAGAGCTTACAGTCTATGGGGAGGAAATAGGGGGGGGACACAAGAGCTTACAGTCTATGAGGAGGGAATAGGGGGACACAAGAGCTTACAGTCTATGAGGAAATAGGGGGACATAAGAGCTTACAGTCTATGGGGAGGGAATAGGGGGACACAAGAGCTTACAGTGTATGAGGAGGGAATAGGGGGACACAAGAGCTTACAGTCTATGAGGAAATAGGAGGACACAAGAGCTTACAGTCTATGGGGAGGAAATAGGGGGACACAAGAGCTTACAGTCTATGAGGAGGGAATAGGGGGACACAAGAGCTTACAGTCTATGAGGAGGGAATAGGGGGACACAAGAGCTTACAGTCTAAAGGGAGGAAATAGGGGGGACACAAGAGCTAACAGTCTATGAGGAGGGAATAGGGGGACACAAGAGCTTACAGTCTAAAGGGAGGAAATAGGGGGGGGCACAAGAGCTTACAGTCTATGAGGAGGGAATAGGGGGACACAAGAGCTTACAGTCTATGGGGAGGGAATAGGGGGGACACAAGAGCTTACAGTCTATGAGGAGGGAATAGGGGGACACAAGAGCTTACAGTGTATGAGGAAATAGGGGGACATAAGAGCTTACAGTCTATGAGAAGGGAATAGGGGGACACAAGAGCTTACAGTCTAAAGGGAGGAAATAGGGGGGACACAAGAGCTAACAGTCTATGAGGAGGGAATAGGGGGACACAAGAGCTTACAGTCTAAAGGGAGGAAATAGGGGGGACACAAGAGCTAACAGTCTATGAGGAGGGAATAGGGGGACACAAGAGCTTACAGTCTAAAGGGAGGAAATAGGGGGGGGCACAAGAGCTTACAGTCTATGAGAAGGGAATAGGGGGACACAAGAGCTTACAGTCTAAAGGGAGGAAATAGGGGGGACACAAGAGCTAACAGTCTATGAGGAGGGAATAGGGGGACACAAGAGCTTACAGTCTAAAGGGAGGAAATAGGGGGGACACAAGAGCTAACAGTCTATGAGGAGGGAATAGGGGGACACAAGAGCTTACAGTCTAAAGGGAGGAAATAGGGGGGGGCACAAGAGCTTACAGTCTATGAGGAGGGAATAGGGGGGACACAAGAGCTTACAGTCTATGAGGAGGGAATAGGGGGACACAAGAGCTTACAGTCTATGAGGAGGGAATAGGGGGACACAAGAGCTTACAGTCTATGGGGAGGGAATAGGGGGGACACAAGAGCTTACAGTCTATGAGGAGGGAATAGGGGGAAACAAGAGCTTACAGTCAATGAGGAAATAGGGGGACATAAGAGCTTACAATCTATGAGGGGTAAATAGGGGGGGGACACAAGAGCTTACAGTCTATGAGGAGGGAATAGGGGGACACAAGAGCTTACAGTCTATGAGGAGGGAATAGGGGGACACAAGAGCTTACAGTCTATGAGGAGGGAATAGGGGGGGACAAGATCTTACAGTCTATGAGGAGGGAATAGGGGGGGACACAAGAGGTTACAGTCTATGAGGAAATAGTGGGACGCAAGAGCTTACAGTCTATGGGGAGGGAATAGGGGGACACAAGAGCTTACAGTCTATGGGGAGGGAATAGGGGGACACAAGAGCTTACAGTCTATGAGGGAATAGGGGGGACACAAGAGCTTACAGTCTATGAGGAGGAAATAGGGGGACACAAGAGCTTACAGTCTATGAGGGAATAGGGGGGACACAAGAGCTTACAGTCTATGACAGTGGAGGTGAACCGATAGCATGCCGAGCTCTCTCTGTTGGCATGCTCACCGATGGCTGCTCACCATAATAGTGACTACCAGCTGGGGTTCAGTGGCTCCCTGGTTGGTTATCACTCAGTGGTGCTGTTAGCAGCGCTGCTATGGGTACACATATTGATGGCAGTGTGTCACTATTGCTACTGAGGCTACTATGGAGGGGTCACTTTTACTACTAGAGCAACTGTGGGTTGTCACTATTACTACTGGGGCGATTGTGGGGTCACTATTACTACTGGGGCTACTGTGGGGGGGGGGGTCACTATTACTACTGGGGCTACTGTGGGGGTGGGGGTCACTATTACTACTGGGGCTACTGTGGGGGGGGGGGTCACTATTACTACTGAAGCCACTGTCAGGGGGTGGGGCGGCAAAGACACACTGGACTCAAAGATAGATAAAACTTACTTTCAGTTTTATTTTAGGATCAACTCCAAACAACAAAAAACAGCAAATGTCCTTTCCAAAATAGCAAGTGCACCACGCAGGGTGCTCAGGTCCATGCAGTAAGCTGCTGCTTCCTCCTCAGCTTGATAGACCTCGACTCCCTGGGAGCTGCAGCCTTTTATGCCCCAGTGACGAGGTCAGTGCCTGCAGCTGAGGTTCCTGAGAACCGGGGTGGATCTCCACCCTGTCCAGACTAAGAGCCTGGGAGGGAGATATACTCCATCCACAACTTCACCCTTTAGCTGCCTACATATCCCCCCCTTCCTCTCCAGACCGGAGGGCTGGGCCTTTTTGTCGGCCAGACAATGCACCCTAGACAAGGCATCAGCATTACCTTGTGATTTGCCTGGCTTATATTCAAGGGTGAACTTGAAATTCTGAAGCGAGAGAAACCATCTTGTCCCCCTCGCATTCTTTTCCTTATTTTGCTTCATCCAGGTCAGGGGGCATGGTCTGACGCCAATCTGAACTCTTTCCCCAAGAGATAGTACCTCAATGTTTCCAGTGCCCATTAGCAGTTCCCAGTCCACAATATCATAATTCTTCTCCGCAGGAGATAGCTTCCGGCTTTAATACAATACTGGATGTTCTTCCCCATTTATGGACTGGGACAACACTGCACCCAACCCTACACTAGAAGCATCCGTCTGCACAATAAACTCTTTTGAGAAGTTGGCAGTTATCAACACTGGCTGTTGGCAAAGGGCCGACTTTAAATTTTGAAAGGCCTGCTCGGCCTCGGCTGTCCATGCCACCATTACCTACTTGCCCACTTTCGTCAAGTCCGTAAGTGGTGCTGCAATGGAGGCAAAGTTACGGTAGAACCCGGTCATTCCATGTGGCAGTGGACGCATGTGGTCCCTGTGACGAAGTGCGCCCGTGATTAAGTGTGACTTCCATGCAGTTTAACACGGCAGTTCAACAGGGTAGGAGACCGGTACACCACAAACTCTGTTCAAATGCTTTTCACTTCAAAGCTATCGCTAATGCTGTCACTTCTGTTCTCATCCTTGCTCTCAGTCTCAGAATTTCTTTCAAGTGCCCACCTCCAGGGGGCACTATTCACATTAGCCCCTCTCTCCTGTCCTCCCCTATGCACAGCTCACATGCACTCTATACTTTCTTACTAAGCCTCACACCCCCTAATACCACTAACAAATATAACTGCCACCCCCATAAATCTTCTAACCATCTGATCACGCTTGCTATCTTGCTGCTACTAGCAGCTGGGGATATCTCTCCCAATCCTGGCCCACCCTCCACTGCTCCTAACTATTACCCCCTACCTGACTCACTAAGACACCCCTCAAGCCCAACTGCTAGCCCACGCGAACCCTCCCCTGACTCCTTTCAATGTGCGCTCTGGAATTGCCAGTCAGCATGTAACAAACTCCCCACCATCCACGACTATTTTACTGCCCATTCTTTTAATCTGCTCGCTCTCACAGAGACGTGGATCCAGCAGTCTGACACGGCCTCCCCTGCTGCACTGTCCTACAATGGCCTGCAGTTCTCCCATACCCCGAGACCAGATGACAGGCGTGGCGGAGGAGTAGATGCTCTTCTCTCCCCAAATTGTACCTACCAGGTCATCCCCCCTGTACCCTCACTCCCTTTCCCATCATTTGAGGTACATATGCTACGGCTTTTCCGCCCGCTGTCCATGCGAGTAGCAGTCATCTATCGCCCCCCAGGTGCTCCTCGCCTGTTTTTGGACCACTTTGCTGCCTGGCTCCCCCATTTCCTATCCTGCGAAATTCCAACCCTCATCTTAGGCGATTTTAACATCCCCACTAATGACCCCAACTCCCCATCTGCCTCTCAGCTTCTTTCGCTCACCTCCTCCCTTGGTCTCTCTCAACTCACAGCCTCTCCCACTCACAGGATGGCAACACTCTGGATCTGGTCTTCCTCCGGCTCTGCTCTGCTTCCAACTTCACTAACTCCCCTCTCCCGCTCTCAGATCATAACATCCTCTCTTTCTCTGTCACACTCCCTAACATCTCTCCACACCCACCTACCTACCGTACCTATAGGAACTTTGAGGCCATACACACCCAAGATTTTGCTGAGTCCCTACAGTCCTCTCTGTCCCCCATCTCTCTCCTCTCCTGCCCCAACCTGGCTGCCGCTCACTACAACACCGCTCTCAAACATGCCCTGGAAGAAGCGGCGCCCCCCAGGACCCGAGCCATCCGATGTAGACCACGGCAACCCTGGCTCACGCCTCAAATGTGCTTCATCCGTCGGTGCTCTAGAAGTGCTGAACGGCTGTGGAGGAAATCGCAAACGTCTGCAGACTTCCTCCGCTACAAATTCATGCTCAGAACCTACAACCTCGCCCTGCACCGCGCCAAACAAGTCTACTTCACCTCTCTAGTCTCCTCACTATCGCACAACCCTAAACGGCTCTTTGATACTTTTCACTCCCTTCTCGGCCCTAAACCACAGCCCCCGGTGACGGATCTCAGTGCTGTAGAGCTGGCTGCCTATTTCAAAAAGAAAATTGATGACATCCGTCAGGAAATAACTTCCCAATCCCAGACTAGCCCTGACCCTAGTCTTGTCAGCACTGCATCTAGCTCCTACTCACTGTCTGTACTCAGACCAGCGACAGAGGAAGAAGTCTCCAAACTGCTCTTCTCTGCTCACCCCACCACCTGCGCTAGCGACCCTCTCCCCTCACACCTCCTCCGATCCTTCTCCCCAGTGGTCATCTCCCATCTCACCACTATATTCAACCTCTCTCTGACCTCTGGCATCTTTCCCTCTTCTTTCAAACACGCCATCATATCCCCACTGCTAAAGAAGCCGACTCTTGACGCAACTGACGTTGCCAATTACCGACCCATCTCAAACCTCCCCTTTATCTCCAAACTACTTGAACGGCTGGTTTACTCCCGCCTTGTAAGCTATCTATCAGAGAACTCTCTCCTCGACCCCCTACAGTCTGGCTTCCGACCCCAACACTCTACAGAAACTGCCCTTACAAGGGTATCAAACGACCTACTGACAGCCAAATCGAGGGGCGATTACTCCCTACTGATCCTCCTCGACCTCTCCGCAGCATTTGACACTGTCGACCATAAACTCCTCTCAGTATGCTTCGCTCCATCGGCCTAAAGGACACCGCTCTCTCCTGGTTCTCCTCCTACCTATCTGACCGCTACTTCAGTGTCTCCTTTGCTGGCTCTACCTCCCCTCCTCTTCCCCTTGCTGTTGGGGTCCCCCAGGGCTCGGTCCTCGGCCCCCTCCTCTCCCCCTTGCTGTTGGGGTCCCCCAGGGCTCGGTCCTCGGCCCCCTCCTCTTCCCCTTGCTGTTGGGGTCCCCCAGGGCTCGGTCCTCGGCCCCCTCCTCTTCCCCTTGCTGTTGGGGTCCCCCAGGGCTCTGTCCTCGGCCCCCTTCTTTTCTCTATCTACACAGCCCCTATTGGACAAACCATCAGGAGATTTGGCCTCCAATACCCCCTCTATGCTGATGACACCCAGCTATATACCTCTTTGCGTGACATCTCTGCACCTTTCCTCCAAAACATCACTAACTGTCTGTCCGCTGTCTCTAACACCATGTCCTCTCTCTACCTAAAACTAAACCTCTCTACAACTGCCCTACTGGTGTTTCCACCCTCCACTAACCGACCTCCTCCTGACATCTCCATCTCAGTGTGTGGCACCATAGCTCCCAGCACGCCCGCTGCCTTGGGGTCATATTCGACTCCAATCTCTCATTTACCCCCTACATCCAATCTCTGGCCCGAACATGTCAGCTGCACCTCAAGAACATCACAAGAATCCGCTCTTTTCTCACCATAGACACGCTGAAAACGCTTACTGTCGCCCTCATCCACTCCCGGCTCGATTATTACAACTCGTTCCTGATCGGCCCCCCCTGCACCAGACTCTACCCTCTCCAATCCATCCTGAATGCCGCAGCCCGGCTCATATTCCTGTCCAGCTGCTACTCGGACGCCTCTGCCCTGTGCCAGTCACTGCCAGGCTGCCAGTTAAATACAGAATTCAATTTAAACTTACTACCCTAATCCACAAAGCCCTACACAGCACAGCGCCCCCTATATTGTATCCCTCATCCACAGCACAGCGCCCCCCTATATTGTATCCATCATCCACAGCGCAGCGCCCCCCTATATTGTATCCCTCATCCACAGTGCAGCGCCCCCCTATATTGCATCCCTCATCACAACCCATCACCCAGCCCGGGCTCTCCGCTCGGCAAACGAAACTAGACTGCGCACCCCTCTAATTCGAACTTCTCACTCCCGCCTCCAAGATTTCTCCAGAGCAGCACCGGTCCTCTGGAACGCACTACCAAAGGATACCCGGGCAATCCAGGACTCGAAAAACTTCAGGCGTGCTCTAAAAACGCACCTTTTCAGGGAGGCATACCGCATACCCTAAACCGACTCCTCTGTATGCCACCTGATAACATGCTCCCTGACCTACTGACTGCAATCCCTGCTAGCTGTCATAAACCGCTCCTGTAGTCATACTGATTCTGCCGTCACACGGCCAAACATCTGACCATTGTTTGTGTATAGAATCCCTCACTCTCCACCTCGCCATACTGTGCACATCTCCAGCCCCTTTACCCTCTGTATCACCCCATTACTTGTAGTATGTAAGCTCGTTGGAGCAGGACCCTCACCCCTATTGTCTCCATCAGCTGATTACTATGTAACCGTGGTTCTGTAATGTTTGTCCTTCTGTCTTTCTGTATCCCCCCTGTCTATGTAAGCGCTGCGGAATATGTTGGCGCTATACAAATACAGATTATTATTATTATTATTATTATTCCTAAGAAAGCTCTGACCTGTTTTTTTGTTAAAGGTCTAGGCCACGCCTGTATGGCCTCTACCTTGTTGACCTCGGGTTTAATGACACTATGGCCAATAACATAGCCAAGGTACTTGGCTTCCTCCTGGGCTACTGCACATTTTCCAGGGTTTAAGGTTAAATCTGCCTCTTTTATGGCATCAATGACTGCCTGTACCTTCCCAAGGTGACTCTCCTAGATTACGACATCGTCTAGGTATGCAGCAGAATAGTTACAGTGAGATCTCAAAATCCGATCCATTAACCTTTGGAAGGTAGCAGGCGCGCCATGTAACCCAAACGGCATGTCTTTGTACTGGAACAAGCCCTCTGGGGTTGAGAAGACCTTTTTCTCTTTGGCCTTGTCAGTCAGAGGTATTTGCCAGTACCCTTTGGTGAGGTCAAGTGTGGTGATATATCTGGCATTACCCAGTCTCTCCATTAATTCATCAACCCTGGGCATGGGATACGCATCAAATTTGGAGATTTCGTTTAATTTCCTGAAATCATTACAAAACCTCCAAGTACCGTCTGGTTTGGGAACTAACACAATGGGGCTTGACCACTCGCTTCTTGATTCCTCTATCACCCCCAGTTCCAGCATGTGCTTAACCGTGGCAGAGACTGCTTCCCTACGGGCTTCTGGAATCCTATACGGTTTTAAGTTTACCTTTATCCCGGGTTCAGTTATGATATCCTGTGTTATGACGTGTGTACGATCGGGCAGGTCAGAGAATTTGTCTGGTTTTTTTGCAAGAACTCTTTTGCCTCCTGCCGTTGGCACACCGAGAGGGTCTCACCTATTTTAACCTCGGGCAGGGAGGGCTGCGGCCCACCCCTCCTAATGCTTAAGGTAGCCAAAGCTTCTCTATCCTTCCAGAGTTTTATTAGATTAACATGGTACATTTGATACGGCTTCCTTTTCCCCGGCTGGTGCACTCTATAGTTTACATCGCCTACCTTCTCAACGATTTCATAGGGGCCCTGCCACCTAGTGAGGAATTTACTCTCTACAGTAGGTACCAAGATGAGAACTCGGTCACCGGGACTAAAAGTTCTCACCCTGGCAGAACAATTGTACACTCTGCTTTGGGCCTCCTGTGCCCTCTGCAAGTGTTCCCTGACAATGGGCATTACAGTATTAATGCGGTCCTGCATCTGAGCCATGTGCTCTATGACACTCCTATAGGGAGTCGACTCGGCCTCCCAGGTTTCTCTAGCTATGTCCAGAAACCCTCTGGGGTGTCGACCATATAGCAACTAAAATGGTGAGAAACCTGTGGAAGCCTGTGAAGCCTGTGGTACTTCCCGTATGGAGAACATGAGATAAGGTCCCAGTCCCGACCATCTTTCTCTAGTACCCGCTTTAGCATTTGCTTCAGGGTCTTATTAAACCTCTCTACCAACCCATCCATCTGAGGGTGGTATACTGAAGTTCGTATGTGATGAATTTTAAAGAGAAGACACAATTCTTTCTTTACTTTGGACATAAACGGGGTCCCCTGGTCCGTAAGGATTTTCTTGGGAAGACCTACTCTGAAGAACATAAGGGACAATTCTCGTGCAATGTTTTTAGCAGTAGGGCTTCTCAATGGAATGGCCTCAGGGTATCGCGTGGCATAATCCAACATGACCAAAATGTATTGATGTCCTCTAGCCGACTTGATTATGGGACCCACTAAATCCATTCTAATTCTCTCAAAGGGAACCTCTATAATCTTGAGAGGTACTAAGGGACTGCGGAAGTGCGACACAGGAGTGGTGATCTGACAGGTGCGGATGACTCACAGTACTCTTTTATGTCCTTGTATACCCCTGGCCAGAAGAACCTTTGAAGAATTCTATCCTGCGTTTTATCAGTTCCTAAATGTGCCTCTAATACATGATTATATGCCAAGGCTAGCACCTCGCGGCTGTACGGCTTCGGCACGACCAACTGTTCACCACTTTCCTGACGATTTTTGTTACCCTATACAATAAGTTATTATTCATGGAAAAATGGGAGAACCGTTGGTCAGAACCCGGCTCCTGTAACACACCATTTATCACTCCGACATTTTCTTTTGCATTAACCAGATTGGGGTCCCTTAATTGGGCTGTCCCAAAGTTGTCAGGCGTATCCTTCAGATCGGATGCATCCTGAACTGAGGGGTGGCCTTCCTCCTCAGTGTCATCTCCAGCCAAGACCTGTAAAGGAAAGGTTACATCTCCAGGTTCAATGTCCACATTTACCCCACTATCCTGCGGAGAGGTAAGGTCAGCAGGGTTTGCGCCAGTCTCTTTAGAAGGGGTTATCATCTTTCCCCACAAGTCCCAGAACACAGGAAAATTACGTCCCACAATTTCACTGTGCATTAACCCTTTGACCACACCTACATTGTAGGTCACAGTTCCGACATGGGTCTCAAAGTCACAACGTGCCATAGGATATAGCCTTGTGTTACTGTGTATACACACCACACTGACGTGCTTACCTGATATGAAGCCGTCTGCTACCAGACTAGCATGCATTAAGATGACCAGGCTCCCCGAGTCCAGTAGAGCCTCCACAGAATGGTGGTTTACAGTTAACCGAAACAGTTGCGGCTCAGTCTCTAGTCTCTGGGAGGCACTGCAACTAGGCTTTGCGAACAAGGACCGGTGCCAAGCACCATCACACTCCATAGGCTCATTGGTTACGGGGCGCTAAGCCAACACATGTCCGAGCCCCTGGCACCTCCAGCACCTCAAAGGCCCTGGTTTCCTCGCCTTAGCAGACTGGTTGGTGCTATCCGAGCCTTTCAACTCTAGTGGTGCCCTGTCTGGGGGCCCGACCTCCTTCCCGCCAGGCCACGGCTTCCCTCCGGCATCCGGTGGTCTCGAACTCGTAATGGGGGTCTGGACGAAATAGACGTCCCGGAGGTAGTTTTCCGTCGTGGTGTAGTGGTCGACCAGTTCTACCAGCTGGTTGGCATCCATAGGCCCCCATAGCTGACCCAGCGCTGCAGGTCTGCCGGCAGGGCACAGGTATAACAGTCCACCACGACCTTATCAACCATCTGGGCGGGTGTGCAAATGTCCGTCTCCAGCTATTTTTTAACCAGATGACACAGGTCAAACATCTGCGACCTGGCTGACTGGTCGGAAGTGTAGCTCCAATTATGCACTCTTAATGCCCAGACCACCACTGTAACTCCCAGCCGAGCCAGGATCTCTGCCTTTAATCGGGCATAGTCGCTTACCTCGTAGACACTGAGGTCCTGGTACGCCTTCTGCGGTTCCGCTGTGAGGAACGGTGCTAGAACCTCGACCCACTCAGCCTTGGGGAGTTTCTCACGTTTGCCGGTTCTCTCAAACAAAGTCAGAGGGGCCTCAATGTCATCACTAGGCGTCATCTTTTGCAGGAATTTTTGTACCATCTCTCTGGGCCTGGCCGTTGTCGGAGCTCCGTCCCTCCTCAAAGCAGGAAGTTTTAGGAGGACATCCATTAGCCGGTCAATCGTCGCCAATAGCTCCTCCATGGCTGGGGTGGGCGCTTGCATCGCGATCGCAGGATTCACTCGGGACATTCACCAGGAGCTTTGCCGTTGCCCTCAACAGTTCGGATTGCTGCCCGCATCCAAACACCAATTGTAACAAGTTTTTTCAGGGGGTGGGGCGGCAAAGACACACTGAACTCAAAGATAGATAAAACTTACTTTCAGTTTTATTTTAGGATCAACTCCAAACAACAAAAAACAGCAAGTGTCCTTTCCAAAATAGCAAGTGCACCACACAGGGTGCCCAGGTCCATGCAGTAAGCTGCTGCTTCCTCCTCAGCTTGATAGACCTCGACTCCCTGGGAGCTGCAGCCTTTTATGCCCCAGTGACGAGGTCAGTGCCTGCAGCTGAGGTTCCTGAGAACCAGGGTGGATCTCCACCCTGTCCAGACTAAGAGCCTGGGGGGGAGATATACTCTATCCACAACTTCCCCCTTTAACTGCCTACAGGGGTCAATATTACTACTGGGGCCGTTGTGGAGGTCACTATTACTACTAGAATGAATATGGGAAAAAAATAATAAAAAAGATCCAGCGCTCCAGAGAAGACCTTTTTGACTCAATTAATGAAAGGCTCCTTGAATATCAAAACATATGGATACTTTTATTGAAAATATGTCCGACGCGTTTCGTCGCATAACAGCGACTTTTTCAAGTGACATATACAACTATTACTGACCTTATATACTATCATAAAACAAGCCTTACCTATGTGGCACCCGATGTTTAAAAGTATCCATATGTTTTGATATTCAAGGAGCCTTTCATTAATTGAGTCAAAAAGGTCTTCTCTGGAGCGCTGGATCTTTTTTATTATTTTTTTCCCATATTCATTTATGTATAGTCGCATCCCTACCCAGTGGTGCAACAGATCCCTGCTTGCTCCTTGTGTTTTTCCCTATTTTCCGGACTGGAGAGAGGAGTTCTAGGAAACTTGGATCAAGTTTTCCAGCAACAAAAGTATATACAACGCCTACCAGGACGTGGAGGTGTTAGGTGGGGGGTCTCTGACTAGGCCCACCCACCTACACCGGGTAAGTCCCAACTTTTTATTCACCACACCAATATCATATTGTAGTGGGTGGGGCGCCGTCTCACATTAGTTTTTTGTTTCACTATTACTACTAGGGCTACTGAAGAGGTTACTATTACTACTGGGGCTACTATGGGGGTTAGTATTACTACTGGGGCTACTGTGGGGAGTCACTATTACTACTGGAGCTACTGCGAGGGGGTCACTATTACTACTGAGTTTACGGTGGGGGTTATTTTTACTGGGGCTACTATGGGGAGCCCTATTACTACTGGGCTACTATGGGGGGACACTAACTATTGGGGCTACTGTGGGTGGGACACTATTACTACTGGCACTACTATGGAGGGGACATTATTACCACTGGGGCTAATATGGGGAGGCACCTATTACTACTGGGGCTACTGTGGGGGGGTCACTATTACTACTGAGGACAATATAGAGGACTCTATTACAACTGAGGCCAATATAGGGGATACTATTACTACTGGGGCCACTGTGAGTGTTACTATTACTACTGAGGCTTATATAGAGGTCACTATTACTACTGGGGCCAATATAGTGAACTTTGTTACTATTGGGGCCACTTTGCACGTGGCATGCTGATTTAACCCCTTAGTGACCACATATACGTGTTTTCACATCTTGGGTGTCTGGGCTTTAATCTACAGGGCTGGAAAAACATCCTGGCCCTGTAGACTAAAGACTCCGGGTCTGTGCGTGTGACAGCTTCCTAGCAGAGGTAGCCGATAGTAGGAAATTGTCATGGGAGCCGCAGTGTGCAACCCCAGTCACGCCATCATTAGATACTGGTGATTGCATAAAAGTTTTTAAAAAGTTAAAGTTTCATCTCCCCATACAGATCGGATCCGTGAGGGTAGCTGAAACTACTCACCTCTGAAAGGACCTACCGCCAGCTTCTGCACATGTGTGCCAAAGGTAAAATGTTGAGCGCATGTGCAGAAGACTGGAGAGCTCAGGAAATTTAAATTCTCCCTGCTTCCAGCTAGCAAAGATAGCCAAGAGCAGGGAGCTGTCTCCGGTCACGTGATCGCCATTATGCAATAACGGCAATTGTGTAAAGTTAAAAAACGTTTAAATTTCATCTCCCCTCACGGATCGTATCCATGATGAGAGATAAATTTACTTAACTAAGGCCCCCAGATTTGTCCCCCATGAAGCTTTCCCTGGCTTCTGCGCATATGCCCATTGGCAAAATGGCAGATGTATGTGCAAAAGCCGAGGATTGCCCAGGAAATTTTAAATCTCCCTGCTCTGGCTTCCAAAGGTAGCCGAGAGCCTGGAGATCTCACGGGAGTCCGTGGTACGCAGTTCATGGTCACGTGATACAATGGATAACAGCGATCATGTAAAAGTAAAAAAAAGTTAGTTTTACCTCCCCTCATGGATCGGATCCATGAGGGGAGGTCAAATTACTTTCCTCAGGCTTCTGCACATGTGCCCATTGGCAAAATCGTGAACACTAGCGCAGAAGCTGGGGAGGGCCCGGAAAATATAAAATGTCCTTGTTCCTGGCTACTAAATGTAGCCGAGTGCCTGGAGCAGTGACCGGAGGCCTTGTTGAGCAGTCCCTGGTCACATGATCGCCATTATCCAAAGGTATAAAAAGGCAGCAATCTACCAGATAGGCCGGTCTCACACGACCGGATAGGAATTGCAGATTGCGCATGTGTTTGATCGGCTAGTGTGATTCCGCTCACATTAGCGGGTCGGAATTACGTAATCCACTTGCAGAAAACAGAACGCAGTATGTTCTATTTTATGGCAGATATGTACGACGTAAAGCCCATTGTGCTCTATGGTCACAGATATACCCACAGCCCATTTGCAATTGCATTGTGTACGGACTTCGGATACCGGCATAATCACTAAGCGATGGCACAGGAAATATAAACAAACAAAAAAAGATGCACTGTGCATGACCGTGCCCTGCTATAGCTGTTGAAAAAGGCTGCAGGACTAGCCAAAACGCGTCTAGCTCCTTTGATGTCTGTCTATATGATGTTTCTTCCTTGAAATAAAGATTTTAGATGTTTTTTCTTCGTTTATATATTGCTATGCTGCTGAAGCTGACAGTTTTCTTCCAGTCGGGGCTCCGTCTATTATAATCGCCTGGCTGTGGGGTCCCCGCTATAGAGGGTGAGCTCTATTTTTTCTTACCTATGACTTATATTGAGTCTGAGGATTTGTTATACAGTTGTTGTAGATTAGAGAAAGGGCTACCCGACCGACAGATTGCTGTAACTGGAGTATGGGACACTGGAATAATAGATTAAAAGACTTCAGGGAAGTTTTCATTAGCAGTCATTCAGGAAACAACATTGCCGCAGTGATTCTGGACTAACGGATTAAAAAACTTCAGGGACATTTTCGTTAACATTCATTTAGGGAACGGCACTGCAGCTCAAGCGGGATGAGCAATCAAAGTAAGAAATGTCTGGGAGACAAAGAGATCATTACGAAAAATGGGTTTCCATGTCACAGAAAAATTGTAAATAACTTTGGCCAGAATGAAGGTAAATGACATTTAAGCACAGGTTTTGATTCATCATTGAATTCTCTATCAAATACATATATAAAATGCACATATTTTCATTTGAAAATATCAACTGATTTTCTATGCAGGATGAATGATTGTGTGAAAGATTGTTAATTTCCAGGGAGAGTCTGATCATCCCATGTAAAGGCTAGTTATAAAAAGTTCTAATCTTGGTTTTAATGCAGCAATTCGTCTGTGTAAAAGGACTGCACAGATGCTCGTAGACATTGGACTAAAGTTGATGGGAAGCAAAGCAATAGTTTATGTTAAGCCACACTCACTGTAATATTGCCCTTAAGTGATCTCCTCGAAGTAATAATATCCCTCTTACCCCCTTACAGTAACCACCCCTCTCAGTGATCCCCTCACAGTAATACTGCCCCTTAGTGATTACTCACAGTAATAGTGCCTCTCAGTGATCTTCTCATAGTAATAGTGCCCCTCAGTGAGCCCTCACAGTAAAAGTGCCCCTCATTGACCCCCTCAC
The DNA here is from genome assembly GCF_035609145.1 of Eleutherodactylus coqui. NCBI lineage: Eukaryota > Metazoa > Chordata > Amphibia > Anura > Eleutherodactylidae > Eleutherodactylus > Eleutherodactylus coqui. The sequence goes on along the minus strand of NC_089849.1, from coordinate 2,843,427 downwards.
AGAAATCGCACCAGTCAGTGATCCCTCACAGTAAAAGTGCTCCTAAGTGACTCCCTCACAGTAGTACTGCTCCTCGGTGACCCCTCACAGTAATACTGCCCTTCAGTGACCCCTCACAGTAATACTGCCCTTCAGTGACCCCTCACAGTAATAGTGCACCTTAGTGACTCCTTCTCAGTAATAGAGCCCCTTATTGACCCCTCACAGTAATACTGCCCCCCAGTGAGCCCTCACAGTAATACTGCCTCTCAGTGACCCCCCCCCCCCCCCCCCACAGTAATAGTGCCTCATAGTGACCCAATCACAGTAATAGTGCCCCCAGTGATCCCCTCATAGTAATAGTGCATCTTAGTAATCCCATTACCGTAATAATGCCTTTCGGTGACCCCTTACAGTAAGGGTATTTAGTGATCTCATAACCGAACATAAAACTCTGTCTTATATTAATTTTTCCCACAAAAGAACCACTAGGTCTTATTTTCAGGGAGATCTTATTATACTTACCTACTGCTGCCTCGGACAGGTCTCTCCTGCTGCTCTCCAGAGCTCTGGTGTGGTCTTGCAGTCCTCGGTCGCTCATACATCACTTCTTTGTTACAGGATTCATAAATCCCGCCTCCAGGAAATGATGGTTGTGATTGGTTCTTTGATCGCTGCTCAGCCAATCAATGCAGAACTCGATGAACCATTTACAGCCATCGCATTGGTCCATCAAGCATTGCATTGATTGGTTCTTCGACTGCTGCTCAGCCAATCAACAGCCATCACATTGTGGAGGCTGGATTTATGAATTGGCTGAGCCTGAGTCTCCTCACACTAAACACACCCCTCAGTGACTCCTCACAGTAATAGTGCCCCTCAGTGACCCCTCACAGTAATAGTGTCCCTCAGTGACCCCTCACAGTGATAGTGCCCCCCAGTGAGCCCTCACAGTAATACTGCCTCTCAGTGACCCCCCCCACAGTAATAGTGCCTCATAGTGACCCAATCACAGTAATAGTGCCCCCAGTGATCCCCTCATAGTAATAGTGCCTCTTAGTAATCCTATTACCGTAATAATGCCTTTCGGTGACCCCTTACAGTAAGGGTATTTAGTGATCTCATAACCGAACATAAAACTCTGTCTTATATTAATTTTTCCCACAAAAGAACCACTAGGTCTTATTTTCAGGGAGATCTTATTATACTTACCTACTGCTGCCTCGGACAGGTCTCTCCTGCTGCTCTCCAGAGCTCTGGTGTGGTCTTGCAGTCCTCGGTCGCTCATACATCACTTCTTTGTTACAGGATTCATAAATCCCGCCTCCAGGAAATGATGGTTGTGATTGGTTCTTTGATCGCTGCTCAGCCAATCAATGCAGAACTCGATGAACCATTTACAGCCATCACATTGGTCCATCAAGCATTGCATTGATTGGTTCTTCGACTGCTGCTCAGCCAATCAACAGCCATCACATTGTGGAGGCTGGATTTATGAATTGGCTGAGCCTGAGTCTCCTCACACTAAACACACCCCTCAGTGACTCCTCACAGTAATAGTGCCCCTCAGTGACCCCTCACAGTAATAGTGTCCCTCAGTGACCCCTCACAGTAATAGTGCCCCTCAGTGACCCCTCACAATAATAGTGCCCCTCAGCGACCACCTCACAGTAATAGTGTCCCTCAGTGACCCCTCACAGTGATAGTGCCCCTCAGTGACCCCTCACAGTAATAGTGCCCCTCAGTGACCCCTCACAATAATAGTGCCCCTCAGCGACCACCTCACAGTAATAGTGTCCCTCAGTGACCCCTCACAGTGATAGTGCCCCTCAGTGACCCCTCACAGTAATAGTGCCCCTCAGTGACCCCTCACAGTAATAGTGCCCCTCAGTGACCCCCTCACAGTAATAGTGTCCCTCAGTGACCCCTCACAGTGATAGTGCCCCTCAGTGACCCCTCACAGTAATAGTGCCCCTCAGTGACCCCTCACAGTAATAGTGCTTCTCAGTGACTCCCTGATAGTAACAGTGCCACTCAATGATCGCATCACAGTAATAGCGCTCCTCAGTGACTTCCTCACAGTAATAGTGCCTCTCAGTGAGCCCTCACAGTAATAGTGCCCATCAGTGATCCCATCACAGTAACAGTGACCCTCAGTGATCCCATCACAGTAATAGTGCCCCTCATTAACCTCATCACAGTAAATGAACCCCTTTAGTGACCCCCCTCACAGTAATAGTGCCCCTCAGTGATCCCATCACAGTAAGTGTCCCTCAGTGACTCCCTCACAGTAATAGTGCCCCTCAATGACCCCTCACAGTAATAGTGCCCCTCAATGACCCCTCACAGTAATAGTGCCCCTCAGTGACCACCTCACAGTAATAGTGTCCCTCAATGACCCCACCACAGTAAAAGTACCCCTCAGTGACTCCCTCACAGTAATAGTGCCCCTCAGTGACCCCTCACAGTAATAATGCCCCTTAGTGACCCCCATTAGTAATAGTACTCCCCAGTGACCCCTCGCAGTAATAATGCCCCTTAGTGACCCCCCACAGTAATAGTACTCCTCAGTGACCCCCCCAACAGTAATAGTGCCCCTCAGTCATCCCTCACAGTAATAGTGCCCCTGCTACACCCTTTTCATCTGCAGTAAAGTCATGGTGAAGTGATTGTAAGGGGCTACTGACAGGGGTTAATACATGCACTATGGGGATGCTGGGAGGGTTCCATCCTTTCATGATGTCAACCCCTAAGCTTACGAGAGAGTGGACAGGTGTATGCCTGCTCCCCTCCACAGGTCACCAGGGCTCTGCCAGATATAAGGAAGTAATTGTACTGTGTCACAGGCAGAGGAGCTGCTGTACAGGAGGAGTGCTGCTGCGCGGACTGTGAGAGGGACCTCCAGGCCTGCAGAGCAGAAACGTCCACTGGAGAATCAGTGCCATGTGGCGCAATGCTAGGAGACTGAGACCTGCAGCAACACAGGAGATATACCGCAGAGTCGCAGAGAGTGTGGTGAAGGTATAACTCAGTAGGCGCTCACAAGCTGCAGGAAAGGCTACCGCTGCACATACTGCACTTGGGAAAGCAGATGAAACAATTGGTTTACTGAGAGCAACTGGACAGTGAGGGCATCCTTCATGAGCCAAGCAAAGTGTAAGAGGGCGCCCTCACCTTCTGGGATCAGGGCTAGGGTAGTGCCTGACAGGCCGGCTACTGTTCTATAGAAGACAGCAGCAGCAACCTCATCGCAGGTAGAGAACTACGTGAAACAGGCTGCCGCTGTGCGATCCCACATGACAAAGGCGTTTCGTGCCTTCAGTTGAATGTTGTATTCACCCATGCCACATTAATAGGGTGAAGTGAGTTCTTTGCATAGTGCCGGGTCTGTCACAGCGGTAACTCATTCATCTGAAACAGGTATTGTCATCGGCTATATCCAGATTAGGAAATGCTGAATAAAAACAGTATAATTGAGCTTGTTTTCTCATCTGCAAACTGTTATGTACCGACATCCCGTCTTTAGAAATCTACATTGTTTATTCCTTGTGCTGCGTGGTCTGCTGGTGCGCCTGTGACCTGTCCCGCGGCATGATCATAGGAGCGGACAGCTCCTCACCCGGCTCCTGCTCTCATCAGTGCGCTACTCTCTGGTCCTGTCCCGCGGCATGATCATAGGAGCGGACAGCTCCTCACCCGGCTCCTGCTCTCATCAGTGCGCTACTCTCTGGTCCTGTCCCGCGGCATGATCATAGGAGCGGACAGCTCCTCACCCGGCTCCTGCTCTCATCAGTGCGCTACTCTCTGGTCCTGTCCCGCGGCATGATCATAGGAGCGGACAGCTCCTCACCCGGCTCCTGCTCCCATCAGTGCGCTACTCTCTGGTCCTGTGAGTGGCGCCATGTCACTGTGGCCTTGCTGTAGATGAAATAGTTAATGGAGCTGGAGGACTCAGTGGCGGTGGAGCAGGACAGTGGCATGCCCTCCCGTTAGTTAGACAGCTTCCCTAACTGGGACTGTCCCGCTGAATCCAGGAGGCTGGGTTCACGGCACTCATTGTCTGCCAAAAAGTTTGCCACTTTTGAAATTTTTGTCTGATAGTTGGATGAAAGATCTTTCTGCCACTGCTCATGTAGTTTATCTGCTGATGAGGCCATGGTCAGACATGGCCGTCATCCACGCACTGCACACCATGCTCCCTCCTCTGCTGGCCCTCTCGTATCTGCCCATAGGGCTCACACACGCACCTGCCCCCTCTCTTAAAGGGCCAGCGCATGCTCCCTAAACCTGTCCTCCGTCAATTCTGCCACAACACCTGCTATAATAGACATCCACACCCTAGGGTAGATGCCTAAGCAATTAGTTCCCATCCATTGTGATAAAGCCCCTGTTAGTGTTGTTCTCACCTGTTTCCCTAACTTTTCCAGGACTCAGCTACATTATTGTACGTCATTATTGCCTGACAGTTCGTTATACGGACAGGACTCCGTTTACACCATCAGGTACCTGCCACGCCTCGGCCCAGTGCAGCATCAGCAGCCACACAACCAAGACTATCTCTGGGGCCCCACAGCAAAAGACCAAATCCTGCTTGGAGGGTCAAGGGTGGAAACCAAGGTGCTGTCTCCATTGATAGCCCAAAGTTAAATCTGTGTGACAAGGCGGATCCTCATCAGCCCGGCGGACACATTGGTTCTAAACATTTCCAGTAAGATCTTTTGTCCATCGCCCTTTACCAGATACTCGTTTGCTTGATGGTTGTTCAGCTATCGCATTCTATCTAATGTATATGGCCACCTTTAGGGTCTGTCGCCGTGCCTGCCGTGTTAGATGGGACCTCCTCCGGCACTAGTCTACAGCGCAGAGCTCTTCCACCCACCTTCATTTTCTGTTTTGCAATAATAGCAGGACGGCGAACATAAAACCCGAATATGGCCTGCCAGAGCCCATTTTATTGGTGACCTGTGATTTGGAGGTTCAGCTATCGCTGCAGTGAGTCTCGTGTTTTGATTTTGTTAATTTTAGCTAAAATGTGTAAGCATCTGGTGGGAGGACGTCCCAGAGCCTCGTATATACCGCAGACAGGAAGGTCGGCTCGCTCTGAGCTGCACGGGGAATAATCGGAATTTTATAATATATGAAGACAGGATTCCTTCCCGGGAAGGCTCAGACCCCCCCATTACTGAGCGGCTCCATCTGACGGAGGCCATCGCTGAGGATCGTGTATGCAGAGCGAATCGTGCAGTCTACTGAAGGATGGAATAAGAGGAGAAGGATGTCAAACATGAGACATTCCTGAAGCGGAAGGGAAAACATTTCCTTTCATACTGAGAGACAACTCAATCCACTTCATCTATGTTTTATGAGGCTGCTGCGGGGAAGGAGAAGAACAAGAACAGCAGCCGTCTGGGAGAGGAGCAGATGCTCAACTCATTTCCATTCTTCTGCTTTGATTTGAAGCTCTTGAGTTTTTTATAGAGAATATGAAGAGTCAATGGGTTACATCTCAAGAAAGTACAGTAGTGCCTTGCAGAAGCATTCCCCTCCTTAGGTGTCTGACTTGTATTGTTGCATTGAAGTCTGGCATTAATTGAACTTTACTATAGATTGTCGATGAGAAAATAGTTCAAGAGGAAGAAAAAAAATAGCTTGTTTAATATATATTGAACAGTTGTGTATGTATTGACCCCGTTCTATATGTTCACCCCCTTACATAGTAGATATTTACCCCCTTTGCTACCAACCCCTCAATAAATAAAAGGGGTTTACAGAACATAAAATAAAACTTATACAGGCTTAAAATTAATAGAAAAAAACGAAGACTGACCTATCCTGGCGCTGCCTGTCCAGCGCTCAGCCCCAGCGCCCGCCGCACGGAACCTAGACGAAGCGGCAGTCGCTCACGTGCCGTTCAGCCAGTCACAGGCCTAGAGCTGATTGCTCCATGGCTGCTGAAGCCTGTGACTGGCCGAGTGGTCATGTGCACAATGAGCGGCACGAGACCGCCCGCCGCTCTCCGGGTTCTGTGCAGCGCTCCGAGGCTGCAGTGCTGGACGGCGAGCCGCCAGGATAGGACAGTACTCATTTTTTATTCACTTTAAGCCTGCATAACTTTTCTAATGTCTTGGAAACCCCCTGTAAGAAGTCACATAAGTAGTGGAATAGGGTCCCAAGTGTCACATGTCGTCAGTATAAATAGACATGTTCTGCAAACCAAAGAGGTCAGAAATTAAGAAAGTCCTACAGAGCGCCAGTACGTCCACTATACTAACATGGAAAGAGAAGGAGACACCAAAACCCACCGACCAGGCAAAGAGCAACAGAGACGGCAAGGAGAACTTTGAAGAAAATGAACACAATGAGCCAGCGGGACATGGACCCTTTATGTACTCCCACAGGAGGGATGTAAGGGGGAACATGGAAAGGTCTTGGAATAGCCTCACCCGCGACTTCAGTCCAATGGAGAACCTGCAACATGATGGTGGCCAGACAGCAACGCAACCAGCTAACTGGAAGGAGTTGTTACAGTTTTGCTTGGAAGAATGAACAAGTGCCATCTGTGTAGATGGGTAACTATAGGGAGGGCAGTAGTGGTTTGCTCTTTTCTGGCTATTTACAATAAGAATGTCTTGTTAGTGCATTTGTGAGGGAGATGGAGCTAGGAGCAGTACAGGAAGTCCGAGAGGAGTCAGTGCAGCTAGGCTGCGGAGGGAGGATACTCCCCTGAGAGAGGCGACTTGGTGCTGCTGTAGCCCTACGGGCTGCTGCTCCTGATGCAGACATACAGGACTAGTGCAGTGAATAGAGAGACACAGAGTGAGCCTGTATTAATGGAGATCTAGACACGCAGGGCGCCATACCTCGCTCCCCTCAACTCCCAACAATCCCACAAGGCTGGCGGAGACTGTAATACACAGTAGGGCAAACCCAGAATGCGGGTACAAGACCTAAAAGACTGAGCTTGGATTCCAGTCAGCCAGACTTGTTGTGCCTGAACAACAGCCTGTAACAGAGTAGACGGAGTGCTGCGACCAATGAGTGAGGACTGTAACAGGGCGTTAGTGGGGCATCGTACCCGGCTAACGGGCAAGGACATTTTCAGACATCTGCAGGATGGCAACGGGCATTTGTTACTGTTATTTCAGTTTTTCATTTGTATTAAAACATTCTGCAGTATCTCCAAGATGGAGTCCCGGGAATACTGTACTTTTCCATGCCGCCCACTTCAGATCCAGGCCCTCTAGTGAATCTGTGTGGCCAGAATTGGGGCACAAGTCCCTGCTGGTGGCTGTTCCTATGTATGTAGATCAAGAAACCATGGTGACCCTCCATAAACTGGGTCTTTCCTCTCCCATCACTTCACCACATAAGGGTTGAAGGTACCCCCATGTTGCCGGCACTCCACTCCTCTCTACCGCTGAAGATGATGAACCCTGTGATGGATCCTCCTTACCACACCTAAATCACTCATACTTATAGTCTCTAGCATACCACGTGACAGGCCATAAATTGACACTTTTGCAGACATATCCCAGCCTCATGCAGACAGTAACCCTTCACTCGCTGCAGCTGTGCAATACACATAACAGGAGACAAGACATTTTGCACAGTGCATCTACACAAAAGACCTGACATGTATGACATTTATGGAGGGGCCAGGAATAGGTGTTTCGGGGACTTGCTAACAGCAGTAGGACGAGCTGCACTGGCCCCAAGTGCTTCTGATAGCATTCAGCACAAAGTATTCTCTTCTGTACATCAGAGCAAGGGCCGACGGATCCACAATGCTTCCTTCAGATCAGAAACCATGCTGCATGTCATGGGGAGGATGTCTGGAAGTGTTTATGAGAGAAAGCCTTGCCCACCCCAGATATTGTGGCCGCTCTGATCTGCACCCTCGCTGCTCTTCAAGTTGACCTCTGCAAAGCTGAACAGGAAAAGCAGTAGTAAAAGTCAGAACTTGTGCCAGGATAAACTGAACTGAGGTCCCAGTGTTCTCGGCCTGTCAACTCCAGTGACCAGCAAAACTGCTGCAGTCAACTACATCATGAAATGAGGCCAAGCGAATCAATACCCCGACTGATCAAGAGTCTGCCAGACAGAAAGACACAAATCTCATGTGTCAAAGTTTACCCAACACAATCTCATGTCCCTGAGTCTACCCAGCACAAATCTCATAAGAAGGACAGCTCTCCAAATAAATAGTCTGGATGGGCGAATATGTAACCAAAAAGGACTCACCTGGTATGGTTAGACTGCCCCAAAAGGTTTGAGGTAGGTCATCACACCTACGAGCATTGAGGTGACCCTTCAATGGAAACAATATGAAGGATCAAACACCATTGTTATGGGAGAGGTCTCCATCCAAGCCAAACATCCACTCGAGAAGTGCGTCAGTCTCACACAGATGAAAAACCGTAAGCTTCGGTATATGGACCACGGAAACAATAGACAAAATAAAAGGAAGATAGCATTCAGGGACCAAAAACTCCAACAAATACTGATTAGGCAAAATAAAATATGATTAATAATCAGCCCGACATAAATCCCATGTACATGAACATCGAAATGATGTTCTCCAAATCACTGCACACATTGTGTAAAGCACTTACACACATGCAGAGACCTTTGTTGTTATTTAAGCCCTCGTCATTCACAAGAAAATAAAGTATAATCATAAATGCAGATGAACTGCCAAGTGCCCTGGGGCGTTCCCAATATCTCCAAGTGCTCTGGGGCGTTCCCAATATCTCCAAGTGCTCTGGGGCGTTCCCGATATCTCCAAGTGCTCTGGGGCGTTCCCGATATCTCCATGTGCTCTGGGGCGTTCCCGATATCTCCATGTGCTCTGGGGCGTTCCCGATATCTCCATGTGCTCTGGGGCGTTCCCGATATCACCAAGTGCTCTGGGGCGTTCTCGATATCACCAAGTGCTCTGGGGCGTTCCCGATATCTCCATGTGCTCTGGGGCGTTCCCGATAGCTCCATGTGCTCTGGGGCGTTCCCGATATCACCAAGTGCTCTGGGGTGTTCGCAATAACTCCAAGTGCTCTGGGGCGTTCCCGATATCTCCAAGTGCTCTGGGGCATTCCGGATATCACTAAGTGCTCTGGGGTGTTCGCAATATCTCCAGGTGCTCTGGGGCGTTCCCGATATCTCCAAGTGCCCTGGGGCGTTCCCAATATCTGCAAGTGCTCTGGGGCATTCTCCATATTTCCAAGTGCTCTGGGGCGTTCCCAATATCTCCAAGTGCTCAGTGGCATTCCCAATATCTCCAACTGCTCTGGGGCGTTCCCAATATCTCCAAGTGCTCTGGGGCGTTCCCGATATCTCCAAGTGCTCTGGGGCGTTCCCGATATCTCCAAGTGTCCTGGGGCGTTCCCGATATCTCCAAGTGTTCTGGGGCGTTCCCGATATCTCCATGTGCTCTGGGGCGTTCCCGATATCTCCATGTGCTCTGGGGCGTTCCCGATAGCTCCATGTGCTCTGGGGCGTTCCCGATATCACCAAGTGCTCTGGGGTGTTCGCAATAACTCCAAGTGCTCTGTGTCAGAACCGGCAACTCTCGGGGCCGCCGTGCCCGCACCACCGGTCCGGCCACCCGGGGTACAGGAGCACGGCGCAGAGGTACCCCGGTTCTTGTGATCTCCCCGGGCCGCTGTAAGACTGGTCGCCGCCGGGTTGCTAGGGAGGCAGCTGGTGCTTCTAGTCGCTTGACTACCAGGCTGGCTTCCCTGGTAACTGTCTGTGCAGTGAGACTGGGGGCGTGCCCCCAGCACCGCCCTGATTAGCCCTGCTGCTGTCAGGCTCCCCGCCCCAATCAGCTTCTGGGGCGGGAGCGCTGACAGCATTTAAATAGGTGTGTTTTCCTCTCAGGCCTTGCCAGTGTTAGTTTGGTCTTCCAGCTGCACCCGCGTATTCTTTTGACTCCTGTTTGTGACCCCGGCTTTCTTGACCTCTGCTTTTGGACCTTGACTACGTTTTTGCCTGACCCCCCTGTACTGCGTACCCTCCTGTTGCCGACCCGGATTGTCTGACCGTTCTACCGTTGTTTGTCTTCAGTGTCTGTTTGTCTTCCCGTGTCCCGCTTCCCTAGTGAGGGTAGGGACCGCCGCCCAGTTGTCGCCCTGGGGGTTAGCCCAGGGGGGCAAGTAGGCAGGGACAGGGGTTGCGGGATATATCAGGGACCCCCATATCCCGGACACTGTCCTGACAGTAACACTGGCCGAAGGTAGGTCAGACTCGTGCATCCGCCCGGCTACTTTGAATCCCTCGATGGAGGCCGTGGCTGCGTTAGCGAACCAGGTCCAGGTCCTTACTAACCTTGTCCAGGACCTAACCGCCCGCATGCAGCTACAGGAACAAGTGGCGGCTGCAGGTCCCATGCAGCCCCCTTCCGCTCCCGGGACTATGTCAGAACCCCGAGCCACGCTGCCGGACTGCTTCTCTGGAGAGAGAGGTCAGTTCTTTGCATTTAGAGAGAGCTGCAAGCTCTACTTTGATCTCCGACCCCACTCCTCTGGTACTGAATATCAGAAAGTGGGAATTGTAATTACCCGCCTGAGGGGGGACCCCCAAAATTGGGCTTTCTCGCTACCAGCAGGCTCTCCAGCCCGACTATCCCTTGACGCTTTTTTTTCCGCCCTGGGTCAAATTTATGACGAACCCGACCGGGCGGGCTACGCAGTCTCCAAACTTCTGGCCCTGCGCCAGGGTTGTAAAATGGCGGAGGACTACTGTTCCCAATTCCGTCAACATTGTACGGAATCCGGGTGGAACGATGCCGCCCTAAAAGACTTATTTTTGACCGGTCTGTCTGAGGGTCTCAAGGACCTACTTGTGGCCCACCCAGAGCCTAGAACCCTGGAGCAAGCCATGACGCTTGCTATTCGGGCCGACCGACGTTTGAGGGGCCGACACGCCGCTCGGGCCACTCCACTCCCCACGCCCACTTCTTCTACTGACCTGACTCTCTCACTTCCCACCACCGAGCCCATGGAACTGGGAGCCATGAACCCCAAGCAGCGACGGGAATATCGCCTGAAGAAGAATCTTTGCTTCTACTGTGGGGAGCCGGGTCACCGCATTGCCACCTGCACTAAGAAGCCACGGCAGGAAAACTCCCGCTCCTAGGCAGTTGTCGGGAGGACTGTCTAGGAGCTAAGGTACTCCCTGTGTTATCCAAAATGTTATTGCCTTGCACCCTAGAATTTCATGCTTTCCACCGTACTGGGCAAGCCTTCGTTGATTCTGGGGCTGCGGCGAATTTCGTTAACTTTAATTTCGTTGCTCAACTGTCCGGGGTTTTTTTACGTTTAGAGACCCCGATTCTGGTTTCAGGAGTGGACTCCACCCCATTGCAAGCAGGGGTGGTTCATCTGGTTACCCCTGAAGTAAGGTTTACGATAGGAGCCTTACACGTGGAAACCTGCACCTTTCTAGTGATGAGAGATTTGTCTGTGGACGTCGTCCTAGGCCTCCCCTGGCTCCGGGAGCACAACCCGGTAGTAAATTGGGACACGTTGGAACTGGTAAAGTGGGGTCCCCGCTGTGCCAACCACCTTTGTGCGGTGAAGGTGGGAATCTCCACCTGCGAGGGGACCCCCCTACCAGATTACCTCTCCGAGTTTTCTGACGTGTTCTCCAAACAATTATCTGAAGCTCTGCCCCCTCATAGGGAATGGGACTGTAAAATAGACTTGATTCCTGGGGCCAAACTTCCTAAGGGCCGCATTTATAACGTTACGGTTCCTGAGAGAGAATCCATGAGGGACTATATCCAGGACAGCCTGGCCAAGGGGCACATCCGGCCCTCAGAATCCCCGGTGGGTGCCGGGTTTTTCTTCGTTGAGAAGAAGGATGGGGGCCTCCGGCCCTGTATTGACTATAGAGAGCTAAACAAAATCACAGTACGAAACCAGTATGCCCTTCCACTCATTCCTGACCTCCTCAACCAGGTCGCTGGTGCCCGATGGTTTTCTAAACTTGATCTCAGGGGAGCATACAACCTCATCCGCATTCGGGAGGGGGATGAGTGGAAAACCGCCTTCAATACGCCCCTCGGGCATTTTGAATACCTAGTTATGCCTTTTGGATTGTGTAACGCCCCCGCCATTTTTCAGGGGTACATGAACTCAGTGTTTCAGGATATCATGGGGGTGTTCGTGGTTGTATATCTAGACGACATTTTGATTTTTTCCTCCGACTTGCCAAGTCACCATACTCACGTTCAGACTGTACTAGCTCGACTCAGACATAACAAGCTGTTTGCTAAACTCGAGAAATGTGTGTTCGGGGTACAAAAGATATCATTTTTGGGGTATATCATCACGCCATGCGACTTCCAGATGGATCCTGAAAAGGTGAAAGCCATCACGGAGTGGGCCCAGCCAGGGTCGTTGAAAGCCCTTCAACGCTTCCTCGGCTTCGCCAACTACTATCGCAAATTCATCAAAGACTTCTCCGTGGTGGCTAAACCTCTAACGGACCTCACCAGAAAGGGGGCAGATGTGAGGACCTGGTCTTCTGAGGCTCTGAGGGCCTTCGATACCCTAAAGGCGGCGTTCTCTTCTGCACCTGTCCTAGTACAACCAGATCTGTCCAGCCCTTTTTTGGTGGAAGTAGATGCCTCTGAGTTTGGTGTGGGAGCGGTACTGTCCCAAGGTCCCTCCACTCTCACCAACCTTAGACCGTGTGCCTATTTTTCTAGGAAGTTTTCTTCCACCGAACGGAACTATGATATAGGCAACCGGGAATTGCTGGCGATTAAGTGGGCTTTCGAAGAGTGGAGGCATTTTTTGGAAGGAGCCCATCACCAGATCACGGTACTCACAGACCATAAAAACCTCACCTATCTAGATTCCGCTAAGAGGTTAAATGCTCGGCAAGCCCGCTGGGCCTTGTTCTTCTCTCGGTTCAATTTTGTGGTTACCTATAGACCCGGTTCTAAGAATGTCAAGGCTGATGCCCTGTCTAGGAGCTTTGGTTCTCCGGAACCTGCCGAGCCGGAGCCTGAGAGCATTCTCTCCCCTGGGGTGGTCCTCGCTGCTGTCTCCTCCGACCTTTCACCTCTCATTCACGCCGCTCAACAATCTGCTCCTGAAGCCCTTCCGGAAGGCAAATTATTTGTCCCATCGTCACTGAGATTGAAAGTGTTAGAGGAGACACACGCTTCTGTCCTAGCTGGACACCCCGGCATCAGGGGTACGCTGGAGTTAGTATCCAGACTCTATTGGTGGCCGCACATGGCCAAGGAGGTACGGGTATTTGTGTCCGCGTGCCCGGTTTGCGCAAGGGGGAAGAATCTCAGGAGACGTCCTGAGGGTCCTCTTCTTCCCTTGCCCATTCCGTCCAGGCCATGGTCCCATTTGTCCATGGATTTTATTACTGATCTGCCATCCTCGCTGGGGAATACGGTCATCTGGGTAATAGTAGACCGTTTCTCTAAAATGTCACATTTCGTTCCACTTTGCAAGTTGCCTAACGCCAAACTTCTGTCTGAAATGTTCATCAAGGAGATTGTTCGGTTACATGGGATCCCCGAGGACATTGTGTCAGATAGAGGGGTTCAGTTCGTCGCTCGCTTCTGGCGAGCCTTCTGTAAAAATCTAAACGTAAATTTGTCCTTCTCCTCCGCTTTCCATCCCGAGAGTAACGGACAAACGGAACGAATGAACCAAGAACTTATCCAGTATCTGCGACTGTTTGTCTCTGATAACCAGTATCAGTGGGCCAACTACTTACCTCTCGCCGAATTTGCTATCAACAACCATGTTAACTCGTCGACCCAATTGTCACCTTTTTTTTGTAACTATGGGTTTCATCCCCGGTTCTCGCTTTCCACTCCTGTGGTCTCGAACAATCCGGCCGCCGACATATCCTCTGAGGAACTGTGCACAGTTTGGGCCCAGGTTCGTAAGAACCTTCAGGGTTCCCAAGAGAAACTGCGTAAATACGCAAATAAAAGATGTACCATCTCTGCACCTTTTGTAGTCGGGGAGCAAGTTTTGTTGTCCTCCAAGAATCTGAGACTCAAGGTTCCCTCCCTGAAACTTGCTCCTCGGTTCATTGGCCCATTTACTGTTTCTCAGGTCATCAACCCGGTGTCATATAAGTTGTCACTTCCTGACCCCTGGAAGGTCCACAAGGTGTTTCACAAAAGCTTACTTAAGAAGTATGTGACTCCAGTTCTACCCACCCAGAACCCGCCTCCTCCTTCTCTGGTACAGGGGGAACTGGAGTATGAAGTAGAAAGGCTGGTGGATGCCCGACGGGTTAGAGGTGTGCTGCAGTACCTGGTCCACTGGAGAGGATTTGGCCCTGAGGATAGGACGTGGGTCCCTGCCAGGGACGTTCATGCGCCACGCCTAGTCCAGGCATTCCACAGGGCTTTCCCGCTTAAGCCCGCACCTGGCCATGGGGGTCCGGTGTCCCCCCGTAGAAGGGGGGGTACTGTCAGAACCGGCAACTCTCGGGGCCGCCGTGCCCGCACCACCGGTCCGGCCACCCGGGGTACAGGAGCACGGCGCAGAGGTACCCCGGTTCTTGTGATCTCCCCGGGCCGCTGTAAGACTGGTCGCCGCCGGGTTGCTAGGGAGGCAGCTGGTGCTTCTAGTCGCTTGACTACCAGGCTGGCTTCCCTGGTAACTGTCTGTGCAGTGAGACTGGGGGCGTGCCCCCAGCACCGCCCTGATTAGCCCTGCTGCTGTCAGGCTCCCCGCCCCAATCAGCTTCTGGGGCGGGAGCGCTGACAGCATTTAAATAGGTGTGTTTTCCTCTCAGGCCTTGCCAGTGTTAGTTTGGTCTTCCAGCTGCACCCGCGTATTCTTTTGACTCCTGTTTGTGACCCCGGCTTTCTTGACCTCTGCTTTTGGACCTTGACTACGTTTTTGCCTGACCCCCCTGTACTGCGTACCCTCCTGTTGCCGACCCGGATTGTCTGACCGTTCTACCGTTGTTTGTCTTCAGTGTCTGTTTGTCTTCCCGTGTCCCGCTTCCCTAGTGAGGGTAGGGACCGCCGCCCAGTTGTCGCCCTGGGGGTTAGCCCAGGGGGGCAAGTAGGCAGGGACAGGGGTTGCGGGATATATCAGGGACCCCCATATCCCGGACACTGTCCTGACACTCTGGGGCGTTCCCGATATCTCCAAGTGCTCTGGGGCATTCCGGATATCACTAAGTGCTCTGGGGTGTTCGCAATATCTCCAGGTGCTCTGGGGCGTTCCCGATATCTCCAAGTGCCCTGGGGCGTTCCCAATATCTGCAAGTGCTCTGGGGCATTCTCCATATTTCCAAGTGCTCTGGGGCGTTCCCAATATCTCCAAGTGCTCTGTGGCATTCCCAATATCTCCAAGTGCCCTAGGGCATTCCCAATATCTGCAAGTGCTCTGGGGCATTCTCAACATCTCCAAGTGCCCTAGGGCATTCCCAATATCTCCAAGTGCTCTGGGACGTTCCTAATATCGCCAAGTGCCCTGGGGCGTTCCCAATATCTTCAACTGCTGTGGGACGTTCCCAATATCTCCAAGTGCCCTTGGGCATTCCCAATATCTCCAAGTGCTCTGGGGCGTTCCTGATATCTCCAAGTGCCCTGAGGCGTTGCCAATATCTCTAAGTGCCCTGGGGCGTTCCCAATATCTCCAAGTGCTCTGGGGCGTTCCCGATAGCTCCAAGTGCCCTGGGGCGTTTCGAATATCTCCAAGTGCTCTGGGACGTACCCAATGTCTCTAAGTGCTCTGGGGCGTTCCCAATATCTCCAAGTGCCCTGTATATCTATCACTGTCGGCTGCATTTAGACGGGAAGCAGCTGCATTCTTCTTCTCTAGAAACACATGGCCGCTGAGTGTGGATGTAGCCAATGTGACCATAAAATAGAAAGGACTATTTACACATATATACATGGACATACGCTGACAGCCCCCCGTCTAGTAGTGCTGGACTCCTTGCCCATTCAAAACCTTAGCAATTGGCGTAGATTCCACTCGGTGATTACATCGTTCTGCAGGAATATCGGCCCCTGCGGACAGGAAGCTTCTTGTAGTTGCTGCAGATTAGATGGTGGTGCTGTCATGTTCTGACCGGCTGACAGGAAGGGGTCAGCGATTCATGCTGTTTGCGCCAAATTCTGACCTCCCATCAGCAACAGAAATCCAGACCCGTCTGACCAGGAGATGTTTTCCCGCTGCTCAGTGATACAAGTTTTGCGCTCTTTTGCCCGCTGGAGTCTTTCTGTTTCTCTTAGACACAATGGTGCTGGAACTGGTCGTCCGCTGTTATACCATCCGTGCGGAGGAACGGCGAGTTGTGCGGTCGGACACGTTAGTTGGAGCTCCAGCGTTGTATTCAGCTGACTGTGCAGCCTGTTGGTCAGAACGATTCCTGACATCCTCCTCCGACCCCTTTCAGGGATGAGTTGTTTCCGTCCGCAGGATCCCCTTCCGCTGGATGTTTTCCTCGATCGCGCCATCCTCGGTATACTCTCCACACCTGTACACAAGAACACCGCCCCATTCCCGCGGTTGGCGACGAAACCCTGGCTAGTCTAGCGCTGATGACCGGCCTAGTTGGAAATCGCTCCAATCGCTGGATTCTCCTATCTAATGTGGATTCACACCGAAACTGATCCCCGAAAAACTTGCCACGTGATTTATGCTGCAGTCCGGTGTCACGGGGAGAATCACCGTACAGGGAAGCGCCTATCATGAGAGGGGGTCTAATAAAGGGTCCATTTGGTGTATACACCATAGTATATCATCCTGGTTACGTGGGGCAGCCAGATGGACGCTGATCCTTCTACATCCTGCACCTGGCTATGGAATAATCTGATTGTTCTCTTCATCCTCCTCATATAAAGCTCACCGGCATCATCCGCCAAATCTGTGCTGCTCCTCTGGTTTTGTCATCAGGCGGTGTGGTATTTGCAGGCGCGTAGCTCTGGCTTCTATTCTCCGGTCTCTTTGGGCCGGCTGCATTCCTCTCCTGGCTGACCAGAGTTAATTATAGTCCTGTGACTCACTGACTCACATATGGATCTAAGGTCAGGAGCCGGAGTGTCCGGATGACCAGCAGCGCCAGCCTCTGTAGGGGACACCACCGGTCATCGGGGCAAGGACAGCAGGGCAAAAGACGCTGCAGGTCATCACTGCCCTCAACCATAGGGACCAAAAAGGGAGCAGCGAGGTCAGCGAGGAGCCATATAAAGCTGCAGACCCACCGGGATGTGATGTGTACATTATCTGGTATTGTAGCTGCAGCCTTCTCCACTTACTGATCTACAAATTAGGCCAACTGCACAGGAACGGATTTGCATTGCGGAAGAAATCTGTCCTGCACATGTCTGACGGCGGCTCGCAACAGTACAGATAAAGAAGAGAAAAGGCAGGCAGGCACGGACGCCGGCTGCTGTCAGGGTCAGATTTTGCTGCGGGGTCACATATGTGGAATCCGACGCGTCTGTGTGCAGCCGGCCTTAGAAGGATGACACCGGGCTGAAGGATCAGGCTGCACAGGGTTTGTTTGCTGTCTGTCATCAAGGAGACATATAGTTCTGAGCAGGAGCTGTATGCACAAAACGGACGATTTGTTAACAGAGGCGGTTGTATCAGTGTACACAGCCTTCTCAGCTTATACAGGGACGGGCCATCACATTCTGACCGCTGGGATCTGACCTCTGGACCTGCGTCACTGATTTAGTGCAGAGGTCAGACTCCCACAAGCAGGTATCCTTGTCAACCATCAGGGCGCCTTCACACGGCAGTTTTTGTGTTCAGTTTTTTGTGAGCCAAAACCAGGAGTGGAGAGAAAGTAGAATGGAAAGATCTGCAGTTCCTCCATATTTTGGACCCACGCCTGGTTTTGGCTCACAAAAAACTAAACACAAAAACTGTCGTGTGAAGGCGCCCTCAGTGATATATTCTAGTAATTACCGTATATACTCCAGTATAAGCTTAGTTTTTCAGCACATTTTTTTGTGCTGAAAAAGTCCCCCTTGGCTTATACTCGAGTGAGGTAAAAAAAAACCCGCAATACTCACCTCCCAGCCGGCGTCTGTGTCCCCAGTGCGTTGGTCTCCCCGGCGGTACGGCAAGCTGCTTCAGAATTCTCCCCGCTGTCATCTCCCTGCTCAGCTTTGAATTCCCCCGCTATCAGTGTTGTGTAAGTAAGCATTGTAATTGGCTCGAGCGGCAGCCAATCACAGCCGGAGCTCGATCCAATCACAGCACTAACTTACAAAGTGCTGATGGGGGGGGGAATTAAAAAGCCGAGCAGGGAGATGACAGCGGGGGGAATTCTGAAGCAGCTTGCCATACCGCCAGGGAGACCATCGCGCGGGGACCCAGACGCCGGCTGGGAGGTATTTGTTTTTTTTTTTACCCAGTATATACTTGAGTTTAGGTCGGCTTATACTCTAGTCAATAAGTTTTACCAGTTTTGTGTGGTAAAACTTATTGACTCGGCTTATACTCGGGTATATACGGTACTTATTAAGGTGAGAAGGCCCCTTTAAGTTTTAGAAGCTAGCAGTTAATTGGCCCAACTATGACACATAGATCTCCTTCCTGATCCGCAGCTCCCAGCTTGTCTCATGAGCTGGGGGGGGGGGGGGGGGATAAGCAGGAGATCACTGCTTGCAAATGTCTTGGCACCCATGAAATGAAAGGTTGAGATGTCTCGGTCCTCCTACTTGTGGACCCTGACAATGAGATGCTCTGCAGGGTCTGTACAGGAGGCAGTGCCATGGAGTTAGTCGTGCAGCAGCTCCGGTCACCGTCTTTAGACTGTTGTGTATTTAGGAGAAGTCGTTGCACTTTGTGGCATTGAAGACAAGAGCAGGCTCCATACTCAGCCCCAGAGCAGCGGCTCCCCCGGACGCACGGACACGGGTGCTCGTGACCTCCTCATCATCCTGCACTGGAGATTTATACTTCTTATTAAAGTTCTGCAGTGAATATCCTCCTGAGAAGTCATAAGGAGAGAACCGAGGAAATAAGAGGCTGAAGGGTGCTGAGAAAGATCTGCCCGACCCAGAGATAAAAAGCAGGGGAGGGGCGTTATAAATGGTACATACTCTGATTGGGTCACCGCTACTAGTGGGGTACCACAGGGGGCAGTATTGGAGGGGTCAGTGGTACTAGTGGGGTACCACAGGGGGCAGTATTGGAGGGGTCACAGTTACTAGTGGGGTAACAGGGGGCAGTATTGGAGGGATCACCATTACTAGTGGGGTACCACAGGGGGCAGTATTGGAGGGGTCAGTGGTACTAGTGGGGTACCACAGGGGGCAGTATTGGAGGGGTCACAGTTACTAGTAGGGTAACACAGGGGGCAGTATTGGAGGGGTCACCGCTACTAGTGGGGTACCACAGGGGGCAGTATTGGAGGGGTCAGTGGTACTAGTGGGGTAACACAGGGGGCAGTATTGGAGGGATCACCATTACTAGTGGGGTACTGCAGGGGGCAGTATTGGAGGGGTCACAGTTACTAGTGGGGTAACACAGGGGGCAGTATTGGAAGGGTCACAGTTACTAGTGGGGTACCACAGGGGGCAGTATTGGAAGGGTCACTGGTACTAGTGGGGTACCACAGGGGGCAGTATTGGAGGGGTCACAGTTACTAGTGGGGTAACACAGGGGGCAGTATTGGAAGGGTCACTGGTACTAGTGGGGTACTACAGGGGGCAGTATTGGAGGGGTCACTGGTACTAGTGGGGTACCACAGGGGGCAGTATTGGAAGGGTCACTGGTACTAGTGGGGTACCACAGGGGGCAGTATTGGAAAGGTCACTGGTACTAGTGGGGTACCACAGGGGGCAGTATTGGAGGGTCACTGGTACTAGTGGGGTAACACAGGGGGCAGTATTGGAAGGGTCACTGGTACTAGTGGGGTACCACAGGGGGCAGTATTGGAGGGGTCACTGGTACTAGTGGGGTAATATAGGGGGCAGTATTGGAGGGGTTACTAGTGGGGTAACACAGGGGGCAGCATTGGAAGGGTCACAGTTACTAGTGGGGTACCACAGGGGGCAGTATTGGAAGGGTCACTGGTACTAGTGGGGTACCACAGGGGGCAGTATTGGAGGGGTCACAGTTACTAGTGGGGTAACACAGGGGGCAGTATTGGAAGGGTCACTGGTACTAGTGGGGTACTACAGGGGGCAGTATTGGAGGGGTCACTGGTACTAGTGGGGTACCACAGGGGGCAGTATTGGAAGGGTCACTGGTACTAGTGGGGTACCACAGGGGGCAGTATTGGAAAGGTCACAGTTACTAGTGGGGTAACACAGGGGGCAGTATTGGAAGGGTCACAGTTACTAGTGGGGTACCACAGGGGGCAGTATTGGAAGGGTCACTGGTACTAGTGGGGTACCACAGGGGGCAGTATTGGAGGGGTCACAGTTACTAGTGGGGTAACACAGGGGGCAGTATTGGAAGGGTCACTGGTACTAGTGGGGTACTACAGGGGGCAGTATTGGAGGGGTCACTGGTACTAGTGGGGTACCACAGGGGGCAGTATTGGAAGGGTCACTGGTACTAGTGGGGTACCACAGGGGGCAGTATTGGAAAGGTCACTGGTACTAGTGGGGTACCACAGGGGGCAGTATTGGAGGGTCACTGGTACTAGTGGGGTAACATAGGGGGCAGTATTGGAAGGGTCACTGGTACTAGTGGGGTACCACAGGGGGCAGTATTGGAGGGGTCACTGGTACTAGTGGGGTAACCCAAGGGGCAGTATTGGAGGGGTCACTGGTACTAGTGGGGTAACATAGGGGGCAGTATTGGAGGGGTTACTAGTGGGGTAACACAGGGGGCAGTATTCGAGGGGTTACTGGTACTAGTGGGGTAACACAGGGGGCAATATTGGAGGGGTTACTGGTACTAGTGGGGTAACACACAGGGCAGTATTGGAGGGGTCACAGTTACTAGTGGGGTAACACAGGGGGCAGTATTGGAGGGGTTACTAGTGGGGTACCACAGGGGGCAATATAGGAGGGGGTCAGTATTACTAGTGCGGTGCAACAGAAGGCATTATTGGAGGTAGTCAGCATTACTTGTTGGGTGCCAAAGGAGGCAGTGTTGGAGGGGGCCACCATTACTAGTGGGGTACCAAAGGCGGCAGTATAGGAAGGGTCATCATTACTAGTGGGGTACCAAGGGGGGGGAGCACTATTCTTTGTCAAACTACTAAAGACCACATGTCTGTCCAGGTTGTGTGTGTGACTTGTAAGTTACATGGAGAGCCTGACAGCACCTGTGATGTCAGTTATTACCGGCTCTTAGCTCCGCCCCCTGATTCCATGACAGTGACATCATCACAGATCCATATTAGAGGCGTAGCTAAAGGCTCCTGCGCCCAGGTGAAAAACTTTATTTTGGGGGCCCTCAACTTCTCTTAACCTCTTAATTTAGAGGTGTAACTTGATGCTCCTGGGCCCCAATGCAAAACCTGTAATGAGGTCCCCAACTATAATGCTTCATCCATAGTACTGGGCTCCCTATATGGAGAAGAGAGGCTTTATGGGCCCCCTAAAGCTCCTGGGCCCGGGTGCAACCGCATCCCCTATAGTTACGCCAGTGCCCTTTATCCTCCTTCTGCAGTGAATGAGGGATTATGGATTGACTACATACCCAAAAAAAACCCTGCGGCCTCCATTGCTATGGATACAGCAGTACTCAGTCTGGCAGTTTGTACCTGGTTGTCAGACTGCTGCACATCTTGAATAAATGACACCTCACAAATTTACACATACCGGCTTTTAGATCCGCCCCCTGATCACATGACGGTGATGTCACCACAGGTCCTTTAAACAAACATAGCTGGCGGTGCATACTGACCAACAACACTGAAGCATCGTCCTTCACCGCTATCTTCACATCTCCTGACCTTGATGTCATGTCATCTCCAGTGCTACCGCCGCCAACACCGTCCAGCCTTCATCTAATCGTCAACCGTTTTCCGGTTTCAGAACAAACCGTCGCTGTCATGCAAATATGTCACCACAGAGGGGTCAACGCCGCCATGACACAGCAACAAGCCACGATCTCACCTCAGCCACCTACTGAAGTTCGTAAATCACGTGCAGCTCATATGTGAAAGCTACATAGCAGAGCTGTGTGTGTGTGATGTGCATGTAGCAGAGCTGTGTGTGTGTGTGTGACAGGCATGTAGCAGAGCTGTGTGTGTGTGACGGGCATATAGCAGAGCTGTGTCTGTGTGACGGGCATGTAGCAGAGCTGTGTATGTGTGACGGGCACGTAGCAGAGCTGTGTGGCGCATTGCACCAACTGAAACACTGGTACTGTAATTTCCTAACAATTACTAGTAATTTATTAATGTTCTGGTAGAAGGATTGTGCAGTAAAATATCAATATTTGCAGATGACACAAACCTATGTGAAGATATTAACGCAAGAGAGAACAGAATGCGGGTCCACATAGATCTGTATACATTGGGGGCAGCTGAGGGGTAACACTGGTAAACAGGCAAGGAATACATGTCACCATTACACACTACATGGGAAACCACTGGGGACCCCGACATGGAGAAGGACTTGGTGGTTTATAACTGTAAGCCTAACTGGAGCAACCAGTGTCAGGCAGCTGCTGCCAAGGCAACTAGGATCATGGTGGGCATCAGAAGAGGTCTAGTGGCGCATGATGAGAACATTGTACCTCCTCTATACAAGTCACTGGTCAGACCACACATGGAGTATTGTGGACAGTTTTGGGCATCAGTACTCAAAAAGGACATATCAGAGCTTGAGCGGGTACAAAGGGGGCAACTAAAGTAATACATGGAATGGGCGGACTACAAAACCCAGAGAGGTTATTAAAACTGCGGTTATTTAATGTAGAAAAAAAGACGGGGCGCTCTAATAACTATGTATAGCTATATCAGGGGTCAGTACAGAGATCTCTCCCATCATCTATTATACCCAGGACTGTAACAAGGGGGCGCTCTAATAACTATGTATAGATATATCAGGGGTCAGTACAGGGATCTCTCCATCATCTATTATACCCAGGACTGTAACAAGGGGGCGCTCTGATAACTATGTATAATATATCAGGGGTCAGTACAGAGATCTCTCCCATCATCTATTATACCCAGGACTGTAACAAGGGGGCGCTCTAATAACTATGTATAATATATCAGAGGTCAGTACAGAGATCTCTCCCATCATCTATTATACCCAGGACTGTAACAAGGGGGCGCTCTAATAACTATATATAGATATATCAGGATCAGTACAGAGATCTCTCCCATCATCTATTATACCCAGGACTGTAACAATGGGGCGCTCTAATAACTATGTATAATATATCATGGTCAGTACAGAGATCTCTCCCATCATCTATTATACCCAGGACTGTAACAAGGGGGCGCTCTAATAACTATGTATAGATATATCAGGGGTCAGTACAGAGATCTCTCCCATCATCTATTATACCCAGGAATGTAACAAGGGGGCGCTCTAATAACTATATATAGATATATCAGGGGTCAGTGCAGAGATCTCTCCATCATCTATTATACCCAGGACTATAACAAGGGGGCGCTCTAATAACTATGTATAGATATATCAGAGGTCAGTACAGAGATCTCTCCATCATCTATTATACCCAGGACTATAACAAGGGGCGCTCTAATAACTATGTATAATATATCAGGGGTCAGTACAGAGATCTCCCCCATCATCTATTATACCCAGGACTGTAAGAAGGGGGCTCTCTAATAACTATGTATAATATATCAGAGGTCAGTACAGAGATCTCCCCCATCATCTATTATACCCAGGACTGTAACAAGGGGGCGCTATAATAACTATGTATAGATATATCAGGGGTCAGTAGAACTACTTACCTGTGTTGGCATAAAAATGTACAATGCTAAGGTGACTGCGGGCGCCATAAATGGACACTAATGAATATGTAATTTGGAAGCTGGTATGCACATGGTATTCTATAACTAGCATATGTCTAATGCGCTCCAAGCAATACGCTGAGCTCTGCTATATCCATAAGCGCTATCACGGATCACATATATGTCCAGTACATGCTGTATATGATAGCACCGGCATGCTGCACAGCTCCAGCACATAAATGCCCCATATGTGGCCGCCAGACACAACATATAAAGCATCATGGGATGCATGATGACAAACACAAGACTACACGTAGAAGATAATAGTGACCGTTACTCCCCGATGAGCGCAGTCTGCTGCCATGTCTTGCTGAAAATGGTTGCGAGGCATCTCAGTCCAAACGTCCGTTTTGCCCTCGCGGCTCCGGCACACTTGCATTTTTCTTGCGCGTTTTTTTCACACGACATTGTTGTTTTTTTTAATGCGGATGTCAATGGGACTTTCTAATGTTAAAATCGCATCACACAAAAAGCGCAGCTTGGGGCGTGATTATTTTTGCACAATGCGTTTTTAACATTAAAAAGTCCCATTGACATTTGTATTAAAAAAACACAGCGTTATTGCGTGAAGACAAGTGTGCAGAAGGCTCTAGGCACAGCGAGTGCAGGCCGTTCAGCTACATACCAGTGGGGTATTGCCGGAGCGGATGCCTCCAGCCCTTTACAACTTGGTCTTTTGAAGCCCAGTAATGCTTTAGGAACTCCATTGCGTGTGTCCCAGCCCTTGGACTTCCCAATTATGCTGCCCCCTTTACCTTGTCCTCTCATGAGCTGCAGGACATGTACAAGGTGAACTTACCCAGAAGCATGGTGGTAAAAGTAGGGCAGTAGCCTATTACTCTGTGATACAAGGTTCCCCTCCGGGGCTGCTGCTTGTTGGTGGACACCCCTATTGTGCTGATCGGCCCTGACAGTCATGGTTCCACATGCAGTACTGGAAATACTCCATACAGCACAAACTGAACATCTTTCGGGGGCTAGGCTTACTTAGTATAAAACTGCCTTGCTAGCACCCTCTCACAGCACAATAGATGCACGGTCTTCAATCCAGCTACTTTACTAAATTCAGAAAGGGGGAAGAGCAATAGAGGGTGAACATCAGATGCATGACTGTTCAGAGTCAACGGAAAGTGAGACCTGAGATCTTGAGAACGTTGTTGGAACTCCCATTGTCACTGCAGATTTTGAGTTTTTTTATAGATGGCTCCATATACCATGGAGTGATAACCAACAGTTGGTAACAGTACTGTTACCATACAGCGCGGCACGGGGTCCCGCGGTCGGCGCGCGTCGCTCCGGCGTCGGCTCCAGCAGCCTGGAGCCCTGTGTCGAGGTTATCCCAGCAGCTTGGGACGGCCGGTGGGCGGCGGCATGGGCGTGTCCACCCGTAGGCTGCCGCCCGCACTCCTCCGTTCGTCTTATACAGCAGTGGGTGGAGTTGCCTCCTCCCACTCTCCGCCCGGGGGCGGAACCTTGTGGTTAAGAGACTGGCAGTGATGTGAGCTCACTGCCAGTTATTGGTTCTGCTTTCATCTAGTCAGTCTGTCTGCAGTTTACCTCAGCCATTCCCTAGTTGTCTGTCAGCCCTGCTATCCTTTCTCAGCCTGTTTCTGTTGGTCCTGTTAGCCCCTAGTCTGGTCTGTCCCAGTCAGCACTAGTTGCTATTCGGGTCCTGTCTATCTGCCTGTGAGCTCCACCTCCAGCCCTGCTTGTACTTGTAAGTTTTGTGGGTTTGTTACACCTGCCTCTTCTGTCGGCACTCTGTCCCCTGTTAGTAGTTCCAGCTAGGCAGTCGCCAGGTCCCTAGCCAGTGCAGGGACTGCCGCCCAGTTGTCCGCCTGGGGTTAGCCAGGGCCGAGGCAAGTAGGCAGGGACAGTGGGGTGCAGGAGATCAGGGCACCCCAACTGGCGCACGGGGGGCAGAGTGCCGTAACATAATAACTGGCCCTTAAAATACCTTTTTTTTCATGGCGGCGATCAGCGCCCTTGCAAACCAGCTGCAAGACCTGGTGCCGGTGATCCGGGATTTGTCAGCTCGCATGGTGGCCCAGGAGCAGTGGGCGTTGTCGCAGGGGCAGAACGCCTTTACCAGTCCCGAACCCAAGTGCCCTCTCCCCGAGGTGTTCTCTGGGGAGAGGAACAAGTTTTTCGTTTTTCAACAGGCGTGTCGCCTGTTTTTTCGGATGCGTCCCCGTTCTTCGGGCTCAGAGGCCCAGAGGGTCGGGCTTATAATGTCCCTGCTGCGGGGCTCTGCCCAGACTTGGGCCTTTTCTATTCCCGAGGGTTCCCCCTCCCTGCAGTCGGTGGACTCCTTTTTTCAGGAACTCGGGGGCATCTTCGATGAGCCGGACCGAGTGGGGTTGGCGGTTTCACGGTTGCTGGCGCTGCATCAGGGGTCGCTTTGTGTGGAGGATTATTGCTCCAGTTTCAGACGCTATGCGGGTGACACTGCATGGAACGAGAGTGCCCTGAAGGACGTTTTTCTGCAGGGTCTCTCGGACGCGGTCAAAGAGCTGTTGATCTCCCATCCCATTCCCGGGTCCTTAAAGGAGGCCATGGAGCTAGCGGTGAAGGCAGATAGGAGGCTCAGGGCTGGGAAGCAGGACAGGCAGACCAGTAGAGTCAGGGAGGTCGTTTGTCCGGTTCCTTCCTCTTCCGTACCAGTCTCTGTTCCCGAACCTATGGAACTGGACCCGCTGGACCCCAAGGAGCGACGCCGAGTTCGGTTATTGCATCATCTCTGCCTCTACTGCGGGAAAGCTGGACATTGGGTGATAACCTGCCCCCTGAGGCCTCAGCGCCCACAGTCCGAATCGGCAGAAAGACTCCCAGTCCTAGGCGATTGCAGGGAGGGTCGCCTAGGACCACAGGTACGTCCTAGACTTCTAATACCCTGCCAGGTTAGATTCCGGAACTTCTCCCGCCTAGGGCAGGCGTTTATTGATTCCGGAGCAGCCGCTAACCTGGTAAGCATGCGTCTTGTTGAGCCCCTGAGGGCGGAATTTTTGGCGCTGAAGACGCCAATTCGTTTTGCTAGCATTGATGCTACTCCTCTGGCTTCGGGCTTGGTACGATGGAGGACCCCAGTGTTACAACTCACTGTGGGGGGTCGCCATTCGGAAGGTCTATCATTCCTGGTAATGGAGAAAATGTCGGTAGACATGGTACTAGGGATGCCGTGGCTGGCGTTGCATAACCCCCAATTCGATTGGGCCACTGGGGAGCTAACCCAGTGGGGCCCGTTCTGCCATAGCCATCGCGCTTCCCATCCTCCCTGCTCAGTCGAGACCGCACTCAGTCCCCGAGGTCCCACTTACCTTCACACCCCGTCCGCCTGCCCTGCTGCTGATGTCGCCACCGATGCCCTGCAGGGGGGACGGAAGAAAGGGGTGGGGTCTCGTATGCAGTTGCGTTGTGAGGAGAGTCTGTCGGTGTTTGAGCCGTACAGGGCGGGACAGAAGGGGTACCGGTCCTCTGGAAATCGCAAAAGGAGGGGTCGCAGGGGGTTCCATAAGTCTGTGTCGAAACCTGTTGTCCCTTCGGTGATGCCCACCTCCGGTCCCCCGCCGCCCACCCCGGTCCGTGATGAAGTTGAATACGAGGCCCAGGAGATCCTGGATTCTTGCCGGGCTACAGGAACCTTACAATATTTGGGGGCCCGGAAGAGTTTTTTGGAGTATGATAGCTCAGATGACAGTGATTTTAAAGTTGGAGATGCCTCAGATTTTGAAGGCAGCGTCATTGGTAGCGAGGATGGGTCAAAAGACAGTGGTGAATGGTTGGACATTGACTCGGAAGACGACCTGAAACATGACGATATGTCAACGGTTGGCCCTGAAGGAAATGGGGCAGCCACAGACTACCGAAGTCATGGACCTGAGGATCAGCCCATGGTGACCGCCCAGGTGGGTCACATTCTCGGGTTGGTACAGCGTTTTCGCAGCCGCCTCCTGGATAAGCCTGGTCGAGTTTCCGGGGGCCCGGAGGTCCCCCGTCAGAGGGGGTGTAATGTTACCATACAGCGCGGCACGGGGTCCCGCGGTCGGCGCGCGTCGCTCCGGCGTCGGCTCCAGCAGCCTGGAGCCCTGTGTCGAGGTTATCCCAGCAGCTTGGGACGGCCGGTGGGCGGCGGCATGGGCGTGTCCACCCGTAGGGTGCCGCCCGCACTCCTCCGTTCGTCTTATACAGCAGTGGGTGGAGTTGCCTCCTCCCACTCTCCGCCCGGGGGCGGAACCTTGTGGTTAAGAGACTGGCAGTGATGTGAGCTCACTGCCAGTTATTGGTTCTGCTTTCAGCTAGTCAGTCTGTCTGCAGTTTACCTCAGCCAGTCCCTAGTTGTCTGTCAGCCCTGCTATCCTTTCTCAGCCTGTTTCTGTTGGTCCTGTTAGCCCCTAGTCTGGTCTGTCCCAGTCAGCACTAGTTGCTATTCGGGTCCTGTCTATCTGCCTGTGAGCTCCATCTCCAGCCCTGCTTGTACTTGTAAGTTTTGTGGGTTTGTTACACCTGCCTCTTCTGTCGGCACTCTGTCCCCTGTTAGTAGTTCCAGCTAGGCAGTCGCCAGGTCCCTAGCCAGTGCAGGGACTGCCGCCCAGTTGTCCGCCTGGGGTTAGCCAGGACCGAGGCAAGTAGGCAGGGACAGTGGGGTGCAGGAGATCAGGGCACCCCAACTGGCGCACGGGGGGCAGAGTGCCGTAACAAGTACAGAAACCACTTCGCCCTGAGGAATCTGCTCAGGAGGCCGAGTTGATGGTGCTTGCTGCAGCATGGAAACTGGCTGAATGTAAGACTGCTAACGTCTACACAGACTCAAGGTACGCTTTTGGAATTGCGTTTGGTTTTGCACCATTGTGCCGCAGTAGAAATGTTGTTGGATTCTTGGGTAAACCAATCTGGAACGCAGAAGCAGTGCCTTTGTTGTACAAAACTTTAGCTCTTCTCAAACAATTAGCCATCATCAAAGTCCAGGCCAAGGAGACAACTCGTGAAGCTCTAGGGAACGAGAAAGCTGATGTAGCAGCCAAAGCAGCGGCCTCGACCCCCCTCGGATGAGGTAACAGCCATTAACCTGGCTGCAACCAAACGGGCGTGGATATCTCACTATTGTCTATTTTGCAGGAACAGGCGTGAAAGAGAGGAAAAGAGGAGCGGCACAAAGAGGGTGCAGATGAGAAGGGAGTCTGGAGGAAAGGTAAACCCCTGTGCCTCTCCTGAACGCTCTACTCTATGATGTCCCATTTGGGCCACTGACCAACGCATTGGTCAAAAGAGGTGACGTGTAGTGTCTTCTTATTGGATTGTCCCAGGCTTCAACAATGCTGCAACCAGGCTTGTGCAGGGATACATGGCTTGCACGTGGCACAACCCAGGCAAAGTTGCCAAAGTACTTCCTCACTGTTTCTCCAAGGCCAGACTACCTATTCCAGCGACTGCAGATTGACTACATACAGTTACTTAAGGTAGGTGTGTTGGAGTTCGTGTTGGTTTGCATAGACCTCTTCTCAGGATAGCTGAAGGCTTGGCCTGTGAAAAATGCCAACGCCAAGACTACGGGTAAGAAAAAGTTGAACAAAGTAATCTGTAAATATGGTGTACCAGAAGTTGTAGAAAGCAATAGAGGTACAGATTGTACTGGCCAGATACTTCAGGAGATCCTACAGGGGTTGGGAATTACTCAGGTGTTTCCCACTCATTATCACCCACAGACTATTGGAAAGGTAGAAAGGTTAAATGGCAGCTTAAAGTTGGAAATACAGAAAGCCGTGGAGGAGACAAGGAAACCATGGCCAGTGTCTCCCCTTAGCTCTCTACTCAGTAAGGACCAACCTAATAGGAACACCAAGCTGTTCCCGTACTGTTATGTTTGGTAGGGCCCCTGTAATGGGCCTATACTTCCTCCAGGCCCAGCATGAGGGCCTCACTGCCCACGTCATGGCTTTACATCAGGGGTTAACTGTCGCTCATAAACATGTATTTTCCTTGATTTCAGATCCAGACCTAAAAGAGGAGTCACACTGCTTTGCTTTCAGAACGGGGATGTTCTAAGAGGACAGTAGGGCCGTTTCACATGGACAACAAAACCCAGCGATTTTCTCGTGATGCGACAGCGCTACAACCACATGTATGTGCCGCCCGTGCCTTCTTACTGGTTCCTTCACATTAGCCATGTTTTGTTGCCTGCTAAATTGTGAGCAAGAAAAACTGTTGCTAAATATTGCCGCAATTTTCTTGGTTTTGTAGCCCATGTTTCCTTATGAAGCCCTTCTATGCGTTGCATCACATATTCAGGTGGTGCAAAACAACTTTTACAGCAGGAAATCCAACTGTAAAAGCCCTAGAATAAGCCCTAGTTGCATCAAAAAATAAATCAAATACATCACCTGAGAGGCCCTGTCCGGCTCCGTCGCACATCTCCTCAGGTCCCGGAAGACTTGCTTGTAGTATTCCCTCACGCACTTCCTGGTCAGGAGTTTAAAAAATCCCACCTACAAGAAGTGCTGCCTGTGATTGGTTCTTGAGTGTCGTGGCTCAGCCAATCAGAGCCAGCGCTCGATGAACCAATCACAGCCATTCATTTAACACAGCGAAGGCTGTGCATGGTTGTGATCAGTTCATTGGGCGCTGGCTCTGATTGGTTGGGCCATGGCGCTTGGGCACAATTTGTAGTTGTGGGGGGTGATTTGTAGAATAA
Organism: Eleutherodactylus coqui; assembly: GCF_035609145.1. Lineage (NCBI taxonomy): Eukaryota > Metazoa > Chordata > Amphibia > Anura > Eleutherodactylidae > Eleutherodactylus > Eleutherodactylus coqui. The sequence goes on along the minus strand of NC_089849.1, from coordinate 2,812,844 downwards.
TACACGGAGCCAGATATTTTACGATATTAGTTAATAAGGCCGTGGGATGAAGAAGTTTTCTTTATCACATTCTGTGCATAATAACTGATACACAAATTGCAACAATGTAGAGACCTGTGTCTAAAGGCCCACTTACACGAAGCGATGATCGCTGAAAAATCCCCAAAAAACAATCGTTTGAGCAATAATCGTTGCGTCTAAACGCGCGGCCATTGCGTACGTTTCGTGCACTGCTAGTAGATCGTTAAATTTCGGCCAACCTAAAAATTGTTGTGCAGTCTTATCAGGACCGCACGCTGAGTTCTCCATGGAGAGTGCTGATAGCATGTTTCCCATCAGAGAACAAAGGATCTGAGCGCAGATACGACCCTCGGGCCAATAACTGCGTTCAGCGAAGGCTTCATTTGCACACTAATAAGCTATTATTAGTAGCTACTTAATAGTTTATGCAAAATGATCGCTCAAAGCTGTCACTGTCGTTGAGCGATCATCGCTCCGTGTAAAGGGCCTTAACTCATTATATACCGGCAGCTTACTCTGGATGTCTTCTCTCTATCCTTCTTTGTATTCATATCTCTTTTTCTCCCTCTCTTCATATTTACATTCTTTTATTTTCCCTCTATTCACTGTCACAGCTGTCTCTCTCCTCCTCAGTTACTTGAAGTTTCTCAGATTTCATTTCTCTCTCTGTCATGGCTGATCTCGCTGTCTCTTTTCACTTCTTTCTCCTGCGTGGTAGTTTCTTTTCTCCTGTCAGGCGTTTCTTTTTCTGGCACTCTCTCTGCCTGGCACTCTCTCTGCCTGGCACTCTCTCTGCCTGGCGCTCCTCTTCTTGGCGCTCCTCTGCCTGGCGCTCCTCTTCTTGGCGCTCCTCTTCTTGGCGCTCCTCATCTTGGCACTCCTCTGCCTGGCACCTCTCTTTTCTCACTACTTTCTTTACTTATTTCTTTAAAACTGCCTCCTGTGACTGTTGTCCAGCTATGTCTCGCCTCTGTCACCTGACCAGTTTGTCTGCAGCCAATCACAGCCTATCTGGTTGCTAGGCCACCTGCCTGATCTGAGTCTCTATGCATTTTTTTCTATCTTGTGCAGCTGGATAAAAATGTCCTAACTGGTTGCTAGGTTACCTGCATCCCCTGTGTAAACTGACTCAGATTAACCCCTAGGGCTGGTCACTATATTACCAGTCCCCATAGCTAAACAGCACTATGTAGTGCCTTTTTTCAGGCCCCTACACACACATTTGCGTGTTTTACTGTACTTTTTGCACACGCAAATTGTTCACATTTGTAAATGCAAAAAACCACACAACTATGTTCCCATTCATTGAACTGGGCATTTAGGGTAATTAGTTCAATATGTGCTCTTTCCATGCGCAAATGTGCAGGAACATACAGCATGCTGGGAATGTGTGCGCAAAATAGGCTTATGTAGGCAAACCCAGTCAGATCATTGTGTTCTATTCACACTGCACAATTCACAGGAGCGTGTATCGGCCACGTTTTCATGGATGCCCAATATACGCCACCATCCGATGCATTGCATTCCAATGCATCAGTTCATATGGCTGATTTTTTTGGGGTGCATAAAAACGGTTGGCTGCAAAAGATAGGGCATACGGCACAAACTCTGGTTGGTCATTTTAAGACCGGCTGGAAAAGACAGTTCTGGAACCATCTTCCAGCCGAAATATGGCAGCTGGTCTCATAGACTCCTATGGGAACTGCCGAAAAAGGGAGGTAGGAATTTAGCAGAGGCTCCGCTAAACTCCCTCTCCCGTCTCTCCCCCTCTTCGCAGTCCCGTTGCCGGCACACCAGCTCCCACCCTGTCCCACCCCCTACCTTTGCCGACAGCCAGCAAGGGGCAGAGGGGAGGCTGGAAGGGAGTTTAGAAGAGCCCGACAGTATCCCGGGCTCGGAGCATATAAACGCGGGATGCAGCTGTGACTTTGTAACTGCTGCCTCACGTCCATTCAATTTTGGGCTGCACTGTGGCCGTAACACAGCCAACCGAGAGTCGCAGCGCCTGTGTGAGGCAGCCCTAAGGATGATAATGCAGTCAGCCCACTTTATACACTCACCCTGTATAAAACGTGTTTAGGGGAATAAGAGTCTAAAACTCAATGTATCGGAGTATCAGCGATCCAGGGACACCCGCAAATTAGGCCTCCTATTAGCTAAAAGCCTTAGCGCAGAGTCTTGTTATGAGCCAATAGATGCTATCTTGGCCTGGTGGTCAGTGGAGTCTCAGACACACGGTGCAGCACTCCCTCCAAGTATCTAGACTGTGTGTGGCTGTGAGGCCTATGAATGGCTTCCATTGAACAAGACAGGGTTATCAACCCATGCTTGGGTTACATCTGCCACCTTGTACTCCCACATGATGGTCCCTCACATATGAGTATTCCCATACACACCCTTTTCAGAAGAGCAGCAGGTAATGTCCCATGGCCGAGCGGTGTCCATAAGTCCAAGTAACAAGGTATTATTTCGTTGTGTATCCAATGATCGTGCAGATGTGGGACAAGTTCATCTTCCTGTCCAGCCACTACTCGGACGCCTCTGCCCTGTGCCGGTCACTGCACTGGCTGCCTGTTAAATACAGAATTCAATTTAAACTTCCTACCTTCATCCACAAAGCCTTCCACAGCGCAGCGCCCCCCTATATTGTATCCCTCATCCACAGCGCAGCGCCCCCCTATATTGCATCCCTCATCCACAGCGCAGCGCCCCCCTATATTGTATCCCTCATCCACAGCGCAGCGCCCCCCTATATTGTATCCCTCATCCACAGCGCAGCGCCCCCCTATATTGCATCCCTCATCCACAGCGCAGCGCCCCCCTATATTGCATCCCTCATCCACAGCACCGCCCTACATTGTATCCCTCATCCACAGCGCAGCGCCCCCCTATATTGTATCCCTCATCCACAGTGCAGCGCCCCCCTATATTGTATCCCTCATCCACAGCGCAGCGCCCCCCTATATTGTATCCCTCATCTCAATCCATCACCCAGCCCGGGCTCTCCGCTCTGCTAACGAAACCAGACTGAGCGCCCCTTTAATTCGAACTTCTCATTCCCGCCTCCAAGACTTCTCCAGAGCAGCACCGGTCCTCTGGAACGCACTACCAAAGGCTACCCGAGCAATCCAGGACTCGCAGAACTTCAGGCGTGCTCTAAAAACGCACCTCTTCAGGGAGGCATACCGCATTCCCTAAACAAACCCCTCTGTACTCCGCCTGATAACATGCTCCCTGACCTACTGACTGCAATCCCTGCTAGCCATCATAAACCGATCCTGCCGTCACATGGCTAAATGTCTGACCATTGTCTGTGTATAGCATCCCTCACACTACACCCCGCCATACCGTGCACATCTCCCCCCCGCCATACCGTGCACATCTCCACCTCACCATACCACATTCCCTAAACAAACCTCTCTGTACTCCGCCTGATAACATGCTCCCTGACCTACTGACTGCAATCCCTGCTAGCCATCATAAACCGATCCTGCCGTCACATGGCTAAATGTCTGACCATTGTCTGTGTATAGCATCCCTCACTCTCCACCCCGCCATACCGTGCACATCTCCAGCCCGCCATACCGTGCACATCTCCACCTCACCATACCGTGCACATCTCCACCCCGCCATACCGTGCACATCTCCACCCCGCCATACTGTGCACATCTCTAGCCCCATACCGTGCACATCTCCAGCCCCTTTACCTCCTGTACCCCCCATTACTTGTAGTATGTAAGCTCGTTGGAGCCGGACCCGCACCCCTATTGTTTCCATCAGCTGATTACTATGTAACCGTGGTTCTGTAATGTCTGTATGTTGTCTTTCTCTATTCCCCTGTCTGTGTAAGCGCTGCGGAATATGTTGGTGCTATACAAATAAAGATTATTATTATTAGTTAGTAGAGGCTGCGGACTATTTAGATAACCGAATATTTGCAGTATTGGGATTAGTCAGTCGAACCAATGTGGTAGAAGCCCATAGTACTGGATTACCTGACAGCTGCTCAGGGTGGCCCAAATTATAGGACCAACTTGTTGCCATTATGTGGATCTTGAAAGTTAAATCTATTATGCAGGTAATGGCTGAGATGAGAGATAAATGGCTAAAAGAATACCTTTTTGTCCTACTTTTTGTCCCCTTCAGTATAAGGAAGGTGTATGAGTGTGTTACCGACAGTGAGTGTGGACTCACTGTGCCAACCAACCAACTAATCCTAAGGGCATTGTCCTGATGGTACCCCAGTATTCCCCCTTTAACCCTTGTTCAGGGATCTGGACTTTGCCGCAGGGAACCGAGCAGGCCGCTACCTCTTAGAGTAGTTCCAGTGTGGATGGCAGCTGACCCATGGGTGTCAGAGACATCGGTGCAAGGCACCGTGAACAGCCTGCACTGTGAACAGGACCTGGTATGGTGTTGGGTCAGGCAGAGTGCAAAAGGAATCAGGGCAGACGCTGAAGGCAGGAGGCCTTAGCTGGGTGACAGACAAACCACACCAATACCTGGGCAAGGAGAAGGATCCCCAGCGCAGCTAAATAGGAGAGTAATAGCCAATTACCCTGCAGCTGGGCTGAAAGCACTGGGGGTGGGGGATTAACTCCTGCAGTGCTGATGTATAAAGGATATTCATACAGGAGGAGTAGAGCGATGCTTGTGTCTGCCCGAAATAACAAAAGGGTGGCTGCCCTGGGTAGCTGGCCTAACAGTGTGGTTGTTCATCAGTGCCTTCACCTGTGCGGTGGCTCCTTCATTTAGCAGTTTGGCTGTCTGCATGTTTGGGATTTGGTGTTTTTACCTGCTCTCTTGTATCAATAAGTATATGGCCGCCATCTGGGATTTTATATTTTTGGTTCTTTTCAAGGGCTCTGGAATAACACTTGATTACTCCATGTTGTGTTCTTCTCCTATGCACCGTACAAACCATTCAATACTCCTTGAGTACCACCTAAATTAGATTACTCATTATATATATATATATATATACACCCAAATATCTATCTATATATACTGTGCAGCTTGCTGATGTTATTCAGGATGTCCTGGACGTATATCGTGGTCCGCGATAGCACTTATGGATATAGCAGAGCTCAGTATATTTCTTGGAGCGCAGTTGGGATTTGCTTGTTATAAAATACCATGGCTATCTATGTGCGTAATACCAGCCTCCACGTTACGCATGCATTGGCATCCAGTTATGGCGCCCGCAGTCACCTGAGCATTTCACTTGTGTATGCCGACACAGGTCAGTAGTTCTACAAATTCCGGTGTTTGCTGAATATATGACCTCATATATCTGGCTCCGTATGTTATTCCGCCCCTCACTACTACAAATCGTGCCCAAGGGCACCGGCGTCACAAACCAAAACAATCATAATTACCCACTAATAAGACCACCATATTTGAAGGTAGGTACCCAGCTTTCCCAGGTTAAGATTAAACCGCCTGGTATTAGTGTTAGGACCCATCCGAAAGCATGGATACCTGGACGCTGGTGGACGGGCCAACGTACTTAGATCAAATTATATACCGAGATTATTTCATGTGTTAGTGTGTATATATATATATACTTATGTATTGGCTGATAAAAGATGTAGATTGAGAGCTGCTTGAACTCCTCCTGATGTGACCCATTTACATTCATATGGTGTGTGACACCGGGTAGGTCATCGTATGGGACGTGTTTGGGGGTCCCCATTAAGGCGGGATGTTTTGAGTGCATGTGATCCCTAATTAGTGATATCAGGTGACTTTGGACTTGTGAAACTATAGATTAGTGAAACTGGCATATTCCTCGTGTATTGCGGCCAGCGCTCTAATGCGCCATATTTGTAATATTTGTATTTCTAATATCATTGCCTGAACTGGATTGTCCCCTTTTTGACACATGCGGTTGATCGAACGCTCCCATGATTTGTCCTTGTAGTATGAAGGTGGTTGCGTCATTTGTCTAAAGCTCTGGACTGCAGGGGGCACTATTACTTTAAGAGGGCACAAGGTGACGCTGTAGCTCAGAGGGACATTATTAGTTTGATGGGCACACATGGCTCACTTAAGCAGTGTCTCTAAAAGCAATAGTGTGGCTCAGGATCCTCTAAAGTAATGGTGCTACTCTGTGGTGCCCCCTCACAGTAAAGTGCGACTCTGTGGCCTCGGCAGTCCAAAGCTTTGCCTACCCCCAAAACTCCAGCTGGGAAAGGGTGAACTTTCTTAGGACACATGGTGGCTGTATGGATGAAACATCCCCCCCATCCCGCTCGCAGTAGGACTGCTGGAGAGCAGTTGGGCTCTGCACTTGCACATAGATGTTCTGGGTCCTGGAGAGGCATAGGAAGGTTTGTCCTTGTGTACATAGACACAGGTTATAGCCCTGTATAATATACTGTCCAGGCAGGAGGCCGCAGGTGAGGACAGTTATAGATGAGGAGGGCAGTAGAGCATATAGGTGATATCTGGCTATACATTGCATATTTCACCCCAATTAGTTGATGCACGTCTCTGTTGCTGCGCTTTCCACTATATACACTACTTACAGCTTTTACGTTCTAGCACAAGACGCTCACACCATCTCCATAAGAAAGAAGATACTGTTCTGAAGATACAATGCTCGGCTCCAAATATGACCTCATAGCAATGCAGACAGACGTCCAAACCCACGGACTTAACACGAGAATACTGATCACCGCTTGGCATGGCGAGCTCCGGCTGACATCACTGCACGGCTAACTCTTGGACTCAGAACTTGCTTATTTGCAATGCTACGCATGAATTAATCAGCCCATCTACAAACATCATCTAGGAGACAGGCGGATCGCAGCAGCACAAGGAGCCGGCCCCAAGATGCACTCAATATAAAGGCTGAAGAATGGGAGACTCGGGAGAAGGCCGGCGGACGGAGACGACTGAAAGGTGGAGAAAAACAATCACAAGGAAAGCAGAAAACTGTGAGCGTCCCAACCACAAAGTCCTGATGGTTAAAGGTGTCGACTACAGACCCAGGGACAGGCAGGGTATGTGGGCACATCAGGCCCAGGGACAGGCAGGGTATGTGGGCACATCAGGCCCAGGGACAGGCAGGGTATGTGGGCACATCAGGCCCAGCGTGGGGGGATGAGTCCACAAAACCTGAGGCTCACGGTCAATTTTCTACATTCACACCGTAAGTATCAAAAGGTAAAAAGCACCAGTGACGTGCTGTCTTCACATCCCGCTATATGCAGCTATATACGTCTCGATTATTACAACCCGCTGCTGATCGGCCCCCCCTGCACCAGACGCTTCCTCCTCCAATCCATCCTGAATGCGGCAGCCAGGCTCATCTTCCTGTCCAGCCGCTACTCGGATGCCTCTGCCCTGTGCCGGTCACTGCCAGGCTGCCCGTCAAATACAGAATACAGTTCACACTCACCACCCTCATCCACAAAGCCCTCCACAGCACCGCCCTACATTGTATCCCTCATCCACAGCACTGCACCGACCTACATTGTATCCCTCATCCACAGCACCGCCCTACATTGTATCCCTCATCCACAGCACCGCACCGCCCTACATTGTATCCCTCATCCACAGCACTGCACCGACCTACATTGTATCCCTCATCCACAGCGGAGCCTCCCCTATATTGTATCCCTCATCCACAGCACCGCGCCACCCTACATTGTATCCCTCACCCACAGCGCAGCGCCCCCTACATTGTATCCCTCACCCACAGCGCCACCCTACATTGTATCCCTCACCCACAGCGCAGCACCGCCCTACATTGTATCCCTCATCCATAGCACCGCGCCGCCCTACATTGTATCCCTCATCCATAGCACCGCACCACCCTACATTGTATCCCTCACCCACAGCGCAGCACCGCCCTACATTGTATCCCTCATCCATAGCACCGCGCCGCCCTACATTGTATCCCTCACCCACAGCACCGCCCTACATTGTATCCCTCATCCATAGCACCGCGCCGCCCTACATTGTATCCCTCACCCACAGCGCAGCACCGCCCTACATTGTATCCCTCATCCACAGCACCACCCCGCCCTACATTGTATCCCTCATCCACAGCATGGCCCTGCCCTACATTGTATCCCACATCCACAGCACTACGCCGCCCTACATTGTATCCCTCACCCACAGCGCCATGCCACCCTACACTGTATACCTCATCCACAGCACCGAGCCTTCCTACATTGTGTCCCTCATCCACAGCATCGCACCGCCCTACATTGTATCCTTCATCCACAGCACTGCCCTACATTGTATCCCTCATCCACAGCACAGCCCTACATTGTATCGTTCACAGCACCGCGCCGCCCTACATTGTATCCCTCATCCAAAGCGCCACCCTACAGTATATCCCTCATCCACAGCACCACACTGCCATACATTGTATCCCTCATCCACAGCGCCGCCATACATTGTATCCCTCATCCACAGCACCGTTCCGCTCTACACTGTATACCTCATCCACAGCACCATGCCACCCTACATTGTATCCCTCATCCACAGCACCGCGCCACCCTATACTATATCCCTCATCCACAGCACTGAGCCGCCCTACATTGTATCCCTCATCCACAGTGCCGCCCTACATTGTATCCCTCATCCCCAGCACCGCGCTGCCATACATTGTATCCCCCATCCACAGCACCGCTCTACATTGTATCCAACCTCCACAGCACCGAGCCGCCCTACATTGTATCCCTCACCCACAGCGCCGCCATACATTGTATCCCTCATCCAAAGCAGGAAGCCGCCCTACATTGTATCCCTCATCCACAGCGCCACCCGACATTGTATCCTTCATCCACAGCACCACCCCGCTCTACATTATATCCCTCATCCACAGCACCGCACTACATTGTATCCCTCATCCATAGCACCGCGCCACCCTACATTATACCCCTCTTCCACAGCACCGAGCTGCCCTACATTGCATCCCTCATCCACAGCGCCGCCCTACATTGTATCCCTCATCCACAGCACCGCACCACCCAACATTGTATCCCTCATCCACAGCACCGAGCCACCCTAGATTATATCCCTCATCCACAGCACGACGCTGCCATACATTGTATCCCTCATCCACAGTGCCACCATACATTGTATCCCTCATCGACAGCACCGTTCCGCTCTACATTGTATACCTCATCCACAGCACCATGCCACCCTACATTGTATCCCTCATCCACAGCACTGAGCTGCCCTACATTGTATCCCTTATCTACAGCGCCGCCCTACATTGTATCCCCCATCCACAGCACCGCGCTGCCATACATTGTATCACTCATCCACAGCACCGCCATACATTGCATCCCCCATCCACAGCACCGCACCGATCTACATTGTGTCCCTCCTCCACAGCACCGAGCCACCCTACATTGTATCGCTCATCCACAGCACTGAGCCACCCTACATTGTATCCCTCATCCACAGCGCCGTCCTACATTGTATCCTTCATCCACAGCACCGAGCCGCCCTACATTCTATCCCTCATCCACAGCGCCACCCTACATTGTATCCCTCATCCACAGCACCGTGCGGCCCTACATTGTATCCCTTATCCACAGCACCGCTTCCTAGATTGCACTCCTCATCCACAGCACCGCGCCACCCTACATTGTGTCCCTCATCCACAGCACCGAGCCACCCTACATTGTATCCCTCCTCCACAGTACCATGCCGCCCTACATTGAATCCCTCATCCACAGCGCCGCCCTACATTGTATCCCTCATCCACAGCACCACCCCGTCCTACATTATATCTCTCATCCACAGCACCGCACCGCCCTACATTGTATCCATCAGCCACAGCACCGCGCCGCCTACATTGTATCCCTCATCCACAGCACCACACCGACCAACATTGTATCCCTCATCCACAGCACCATGCCACCCTACATTGTATACCTCATCCACAGCACCGCACCACCCTACATTGTATAGTTCACAGGACCGCGCCGCCTTACATTGTATCCCTCAACCACAGCACCGTTCCGCTCTACACTGTATACCTCATCCACAGCACCATGCCACCCTACATTGTATCCCTCATCCACAGCACCGCGCCACCCTACACTATATCCCTCATCTACAGCACTGAGCCGCCCTACATTGTATCCCTCATCCACAGTGCCGCCCTACATTGTATCCCCCATCCACAGCACCACTCTACATTGTATCCAACCTCCACAGCACCGAGCCGCCCTACATTGTATCCCTCACCCACAGCGCCGCCCTACATTGTATCCCTCATCCAAAGCAGGGAGCCACCCTACATTGTATCCCTCATCCACAGCGCCACCCTACATGGTATCCTTCATCCACAGCACCACCCCGCTCTACATTATATCCCTCATCCACAGCACCGCACTACATTGTATCCCTCATCCATAGCACCGCGCCGCCCTACATTGTACCCCTCTTCCACAGCACCGAGCTGCCCTACATTGTATCCCTTATCCACAGCACCGCTTCCTAGATTGCATTCCTCATCCACAGCACCGTGCCGCCCTACATTGTATCCCTCATCCACAGCACCGCACCGCCCTACATTGTGTCCCTCATCCACAGCACTGCGCCACCCTACATTGTATCCCTCCTTCACAGCGCCTCCCTACATTGTATCCCTCATCCACAGCACCACCCCATCCTACATTATATCCCTCATCCACAGCACCGCACCGCCCTACATTATATCCCTCATCCAGAGCGCCGCCATATATTGTATCCCTCAACCACAGCGTCGCAACGCCATACATTGTATCCCTCATCCACAGCGCTGTGCCGCCATACATTGCATCCCTCACCCACAGCGCAGCGACGCCATACATTGTATCCCTCATCTCAATCAATGCTCCTCTAATGAAATCAGATTAAGTGCCCCCTTAATTCGAACCTTTCATTCCATTCCCGCCTCCAAGACTTCTCCAGAGCAGCACCAGTCCTCTGGAACGCACTAACCCAAACTTTCCAGGCAATCCACGCCACAGAACTTCAGGCGTGCTCTAAAAACACACCTCTTCAGGGAGGCATACCATATCCCCTAAACCAAACCCCTCTGTACGCCTCCTGAAAACATGCTCCCTGACCTACTGACTGCAATCCTCGACAGCCGCCATCAACCGTCCCTGCAGTCAAATCAGCCACTAGACGGCTGTGTATAGCATCCCTCACCCTCCCTCCCGCCATACCGTGCCCATCTCCAGCCCCTTTACCTTCTGTATCCCCCCATTATCTGTAGTATGTAAGCTTGTTGGAGCAGGACCCTCACCCCTATTGTCTCCATCAGCTGATTACTACATTTCACATAGGTTTTTGTATCTTTGTTTTTTGTATCTGTTCTCCCCTTTTTTGCAAGTGCTGCTGTATATGTTGGCGCTATATAAATAAAGCCAAAGAGACTTCTATAAGAAATGTTGTGGTGTGATCTGTGCAGGGACGTGAGCTGTGACATCACCTATTGTGAATAATGGATCCTGCGTTAAAGGGATCCATGGCTGAGAAGTTTCCTCTACAGATAAGAAAGTGTCAGACTATTATTAGCCTTAGGGGTCAGTGTGCAGGGAGGGGAGGAGGTGAGCTGTGACTATTGTGACTGGTGGCTCCTGTGTTATCTATATACAGGTGTCTCCTCTCAGTGTAATCATGTCTGTACAGGGAGGAGGAGGTGAGCTGTGACTATTGTGAATGGTGGGTCCTGTGTTATCTATATATAGGTGTCTTCTTTCTGTTTAATCCTGTCTGTGCAGGGAGGGGAGGAGGTGAGCTGTGACTATTGTGAATGGTGGGTCCTGTGTTATCTATATACAGGTGTCTCCTCTCAGTGTAATCCTATCTGTGCAGGGAGGGGGAGGAGGTGAGCTGTGACTATTGTGAATGGTGGGTCCTGTGTTATCTATATACAGGTGTCACCACAATCCTGCCTGTACAGGGAGGGGAGGAGGTGAGCTGTGACTATTGTGAATGGTGGATCCTGTCTGTGATGATAATGAAATGATAGCTGAGAAGTTTCCTCTACAGATCAGGAAGTGTCAGACTATTATTAGGCTTAGTGGTTAGTGTACAGGGAGGGGAGGAGGGGAGCTGTGTCAGACTACTAGGCGGAGTGGTCAGTGTAAATTGATTGTTACAGTTTACAGATTGTCACAACAAAAATTAAAAATAAATCACTAACAATTCTTAAAAAACATGTTTAATATAAAACTTGATTTCTATAAGTGACCGTTTTCTGCTGATACATCTGCTTTGACATACAGTCTGTATTTGATTGAGAGCTGAAATCTTAAAGCGCTCCCTGCCGGTTCAGTATCTGCACAATGCTTGTGCTGGTGATTTCTAACCTGGGAGGTGTCATCTTTACATCAGCCCCTATACAGCCACATGTTGATAGTCACCACCAACTGATGACTATTCCAGGGATGTCCACACTCATCAAGGAGGCCAAGAGGGAGATATGGGAGGGTAGCATAGACTGCACACCCTGGCTAGGTCAGCACCAAGCCTGCCATTGTGGAAAGACACCTGAGGCCTGGGCAGAGCTGGGCTCCCCCTGATGTAGCCCTCCTGAAGCGGCCGTCATCTGGTTTAGCTAAAGCTATGTATAACACCTGTGGTTTTGGTTCGGCCTCAGGAAAAGATTCAAGCATTGGTTAAACTTGTGGTTTCAACTCAACTTGATTGTTGGTTTTGGCGGCACATCGGGACCTGTGTGGCACATTTAGAGTCTGAAACCAAAGTCCAAGGTAATCATTGTTTTTACTTAAACAGCGGCTGCAGAGAATGAATCAGATCGACCCCCAAAACCTTCCAGGAATAGAAAAGCAATAAAACCGAGGGAAGAAAGTGATGCCTCCACACGGGTGTCTTCATGGTCAGCGTTTGCCACCAGGCACTTCATATCTGCAGAAGCCTCTGCACCCCTCCGGTCTGCAGCCAAGCCACCGTTCATCATAAATCCCGGACAGCTTGTGAGCCGCTCCTGAAATGTGAAGAAGGATGTGCCGACCCCTTCACATTGTTTCTTGCTTCTCACATTGCATTAAAACCAGGATTTATCTGGCTGGGTCAGGATGGTCGGGGGCCTAAAAGGTATGGAACACAATTTGCCTAAATTTACACCCTTTCACACAAACCCAGTATTTTTTTTTATCGCACAGCCTACTTTGGATAAAATATTCTGCAAATCATGATGACCTCCAGTTCTCATCCAGGTCTTGTGTGACAATAGTGGTCTAAGCTCATCCGTCTAAAAAGGCCACAGTGGTCAGTCCTGGCATAGGTCACTCTGTTCTTTAAAATCAGTGAGGGCTGTGCCTGCAATTACCAGCGCCGGCCACTACACGGGGGCAGAGCCATGTAATGGGTTTCTCAAAAATCCTTACCCAGTCACCAGCAATGTGGTCTCCAACAGCTCTACATCACACCAACGTCGTCAGGCAGAAGAGAGGAGAGAAAAAAGGAACCAGAAGTTTCTCCAATGCTTGTATACAACTCAGCCTTTATCCAAAAGAAGCATTTTTCCTGTTGTGAAGCTTACGCCTGCATATTGCAGTTTCTCTAACATTAGCAACTATCCCTTGTTCCTCACGCCACAGCATAGCTGCACAGACTCGGGGGAGCATCCCCAGCTCCCCACAGAGCAGCATAGCTGCACAGACTCGGGGGAGCATCACGACCTCCTCAAACTGTAACATAGCTGCACAGACTCAGGGGAGCATCCCCAGCTCCTCACACTGCAGCATACCTGGACAGACTCAAAGGAAGCCTCACAGCTGCTCACACTGCAACATAGCTGCACAGACTAGGGAGAGCATCACCATCCTCTCATACTGCAGCAAAGCTGCAAAGTCACAGAGGAGCATCCCAAACTCCTAACACTGCAGCATAGCTACGCAGACTAATTACTTCCTATCTCTTCTTCCTGCTCAGTGAGACACTTCTCATTCCCTCCACTCTTTAAAGTCACAGTAGTTTATAAATCACTGACACAGCAAATGAACAATAAAAGTCAGCAACAACTATCCCCCCTTACAACAGCATAGTGCATGCAGCATGCTCAGCTGTCCCACTAACTCCCAAACACTCACTGAAATTCTGCCATGCTTTCAGCCTTAGGGCGCCTACCCACTGGCGTTTCTGATTTTCGTGCGTGAAAAACGCAGCGTTTTTCGCGCCTTTTTCGCTAATTTCCATTGACATTCATGGGTGCATTAAGAGAAAAATAAGGAGACATATGCAACTGACAGTTCCTATGTGAAAAATTGCAACGAAACGAAAAAAAAAAAACCAAATGGACAAGAACACATTCTATGCTAATTGCTCTTCAGAAAAAACGCAAAACGCAATATTTAGCATCGCAGGAAAAAAAATCGCCAGTGGGTAGGCACCCTAAGTTAGAAATAGGTGCAGATCCTAGAGGTGTGACCCGCATCTACCAGACTTGACATGTCCTGTGGAGTCAGGGAGGGGAAGATCTCTTTAATCTCCATGGGGCAGAATGTTCTAACTGCAACTCTTCTGGACAAATCCATCAAAGCAAAAGATCAGAAAGTGAAATTTTTTTGTACTGTTTTTGCACTAACCCCCATCTAACCCATTGTGAACTTTGTGGTTTGGAAAGAGGTTACATTTTGTTTTATGTATACAAACAATGCACAATGTATCCAATCATCAGAAAACACACAAACATTCCCCATTCGCTGGCTTGGAAAATCTGCTGTTTCTGCAGTCCACAGAAATGCTCACAATCATTGAAACGTGTCCACGGATTCTTCATTCCCCCTTAAAAAAGTATTTTGTTTACAAATGTTTATCCTAACTTGTGCAGTTTTACCCCCTGAGGATTTACTCGAGGAGGTTCAGCACTGAGCGGGTTATGGTGTGCCGATTTATAGGAAAAGAATTTGATTAGCCTCAGGCATGTTGTAGGGTCTTTGGCTCGTGGAAAAGATCATCTGGGAGTAGAAGCCATAATGAGCTGGCAAATTGTTTTGATTAAACTGCTCTGAAGCGGCGTGTAGCTGCACAGGACCGTCCGCTACACAACGACACGTAACTGGATGCAGATGCTGGAAATAATACAGGGGTACTAAATATAATATCACTGCAGTGACACTGTGTTGAGAATACCCCATGTATTACCGCGTCCCATGGACCATACATATCAGGGATGTCCAAACTTTAAATGTCTTGGGCCACACATTGAATACACAAGGACCACTAACGCAGGGAATCCTCCTCCGCAGTCCTCCAAACAACCCCCATCGTCTTCCAAACATAGAATCGGATAATGGTAGAGTTGGAAGGGTCCTCAGGGGGTCATCGGGTCCAACCCCCTGCTCAGTGCAGGATCACTATATCATCCCAGATAGATGTCTGTCCGGCCTCTGAAGACTTCCATTGAAGGAGAACTCCCCACCTCCTGTGGCAACCTGTTCCACTCACTGATCCCCCTCACTGTCTAATATCTAATCTGTGTCTCCTCCCTTTCAGTTTCATCCCATTGCTTCTAGTCTTTCCTTGTACAGATGAGAATAGGGCTGATCCCTCTGCACTGTGACAGCCCTTCAGATATTTGTAGACCGCTATTAAGTCTCCTCTCAGCCTTCTCTTCTGCTAAACATTCCCAGATCCTTTAGCCGTTCCTCATAGGACATGATTTGCAGACCGCTCACCATCTTGGTAACTCTTCTCTGAACTTGCTCCAGTTTGTCTATGTCTGTTATAAAGTGGGGGGCCCAGAACTGGACCCAGTATTCCAGATGAGGTCTGACTAAGGAAGAGTAGAGGGGGATAATGACCTCACGTGATCTAGACTCTGTGCTTCTCTTAATACATCCCAGAATTGTGTTTGCCTTTTTGGCTGCTGCATCACATTGTTGACTCATGTTCAGTCTATGATCTATTAGTATACCCAAGTCTTTTTCACATGTGCTGCTGCTTAGCCCAATTCCTCCCATTCTGTATGTGCTTTCTTCATTGTTCTTGCCCAGATGTAGGACTTTGCATTTCTCCTTGTTAAATACCATTCTGTTAGTTGCCGCCCACTGTGTAAGCTTTTCTAGATCTTTTTGAATCCTCTCTCTCTCTCTTCCCTAGTGTTAGCTATCCCTCCTAGCTTTGTGTCGTCAGCACATTTGATCAGTTTCCCACAATTCCCTCTTCCAGATCGTTTATAACAATGTTGACCAACACTGGGCCCAGGACAGAGCCTTGTGGTCCCACCTGATACATTCTTCCACTTGGATGTGCAGCCATTTATGACCACTCTCTGAGTACGATCACTCAGCCAGTTGTGAATCCACCTAACAGTTGCCTTGTCAATCCCAGATTTGGTCATTTTTTCAATAAGGCTGGTATGAGATACTTTGTCAGATGCTTTACTAAAGTCCAGATATACTATATCCACCGCATTTCACTGACCAACCCAGTCTTTGATTCAACCCCCATCATCCTCCACAGTCCTTCAAACAATCCACATCATCCTCCAAACAACCCCCATCATCCTTCAGTCTTCCAACCAAGCCCCATTGTCCTCCACAGTCCTCCAAACAAGCTCCATCGTCCTCCACAGTTCTCCAAAGAAGCCCCATCATCCTCCACAGTCCTTCACACAATCCACATCATCCTCCAAACAATCCCCCTCACCCTTCACACAACCCCCTTTGTCCTCCAAACAATCCCCATCATCCTCCACAGTCCTCCAACCAAGCCCCATTGTCCTCCACAGTCCTCCAAACAAGCTCCATCATCCTCCACAGTCCTCCAAACAAGAGCTATCGCCCTCCACAGTCCTCTAAACAAGCCTCATCACTGTCCACAGTCCTCCAAATAAGCCCCATCACCCTCCACAGTCCTCCAAACAAGCCCCATCGCCCTCCACACAATCCCATCACCCTCCACAGTCCTCCAAACAAGCCTAATCATCCTCCACAGTCCTTCAAACAAGCCCCATCGTCCTTCATATTACCCCTATCATCCTCCACAGTCCTCCAAATTACCCCCATTGTCTTCCACAGTCCTCCAAACAAGCCCCATCGTCCTCCATATTACCCCCATCGTCCTGCACAGTCCTCCAAATAACCTCCTGCGGTAGACTAGAGTCTGCGCCTGTCTCTGCACACAGAAACCTGCCCAGGCTCACCTGTAGTTCGCGGCCATGGGCCCGTTTCTGACACCAGGGGAGGGGCACGCAGCATGGGCTGGCCACGATGAGACCACCATCTCTCGTCCTCACCTTATTCCTGGATAGGAGCGGTCAGGATGGAGAATCGCTGCCGCACGCTGGACCTGGAGTCAGTCATAGTGCCGCCCGCTGCCTCGTCATCTGCATGAGACTGTGAGCGGAAGCGGCTGCTGCCAGGTACCCGCCCGTGCCCTCACCTCCTCCAGAATAACCTGCGCCCCTCTGTGGAGGGTCACATTCATAGTCACCATGGGCTGGACGCGCCTTATGATTTGCACATTGGTCAAAAGGATGAATATAGGGGATGTTAGCAGGCGGTTCCACAACTTGAAGAGACAAATTTTAGTAGCCAAAAAAACCCATGAAAGTTGGACTTCAGTGACAAATTTGTGGCCCGTCTGTCAGAGTTTTCCAGTCCAGACTAAGGCTACTTTCCCACAGGCGGGAATCTCGCACGAGTCTTGTGCATTGCGAGACGCACAAAACTCGCACAAATAAGAACGCCATACTTATGAGCGCTTCTTTTCCTAGACTATATTTTGGTGTCCTGCGGAACGCCTCGCCCATTGTTTTCAATGGGACCTCTGAAGACATTGCATGGCACTTGCATGTCATGCAATGTGCACACGAGTGCAATGTGAAGTTTCCAATTGAGATTAATGGGAAACACCAGGGATCTTCCGACGCGCCTGAGGACTGCAATTTCACAGAAGTGATACAAGGTTTTTTGGAATGAAAAACACCTCCCATCCGTGTGAAAAACGCTTGGTGGCCAGCGTGATAACGGTCGGATATTCCCAGCCTGATCTAGCCCATGTGAATCCAGCCTGAAGGAGAGGCGCCGTCATACAAAGTGATGCAGGAGTAGTCTCCATCGTATAGCAGTGGGCCGAGGAAGGCGATGCAAGCAAGCCAAATCTTCTCCTGGCTCCCGTCACCACACGCTGGCCGAGTCTTCTATTTCCGGTGATGTAGTGTCCAATCACTACATTCTGCTTCCGGCAGGGCAGTGTACACCAGAGGCGGAACTTGAAGCTCCTGGGCCTCAATGCAAAACCTGCAACTGGGCTCCCTAACTATAATGCTTCATCCATAGTACTGGGCTCCCTGTATGGAGAAGAGAGGCCTTATGGTCCCCCAAGGCTCCTGGGCCCCGATGCAAAACCTGTAATAAGGCCCCTAACTATAATGCTTCATCCATAGTACTGGGCTCCCTGTATGGAGAAGAGAGGCCTTATGGTCCCCCAAGGCTCCTGGGCCCCGATGCAAAACCTGTAACAAGGCCCCTAGCTATAATGTTCTCTTCATAGTATCGGGCTCCCTGTATGGAGAAGAGAGGCCTTATGGGCCCCCTCAGGCTCCTGGGCCCGGGTGCACCCGCATCTCCTATAGTTACACCCCACTGTACACCACATCATATGCTATATGAACACATGGAGAGACACAGTGCATGCGCAGTTGCGGTGATATTCCACGCCTGAGCGCTAAAACAGGCTGGCGATAATGCGGCATTTCCTGCTAGGCAGTGAACACTACATCACTAGTGACCGGATCCACTGACCTGCCGGAAGCAGAATGCCGGGGATGGACGCTACATACCAGGAAATAGAAGATTTGTCCGGCTTGCCGGAACCTGAATAAGTAGATATCAGCCAAGGAGTGATCGGCTAAGGGGTATGGCCAATTTCAATTAGCTTGTGGACAGAGGTGATTTTTCATACATCGGATGACCATGTAGAGCCCGGTGTAAAGTCAACACTTCCCAAAATGCAAATTGGCAGAGCAAGTTCTGTGTAGATACTGAATGGTCAGGGAGATTTCAGCTCTGCAGGCAAAAACAGTTGGCCATATGCACAACTACGCTTGTCGGTGCGGAGAGCAGTTGTGCATGAATGTTTTTTTCTTTTTTCTCGAGTCGTTCAAACTCTCCTCCAAAGTGCACAAGTTTGAAAAACCAGCAGTAAGACAGATCCTTGCGTAGAATTAACGGGTGAGAATAGCGCTAATGAAAGCAACGGTTTCAGCCATGATTATCACAGCCGCATAACGGGTCAAATACACGGCCATGTGAGGAAGCCCCGACGCCTGTAGGTCTCCAGTCCTGGAGTGTAACATGGACGGAGCATTGAAGAATGATGTAGTAGCCTTGGGCAGAGAAGGGGCGCTCTGGGCCGCTCATCCTGTGCCCACAGGTCTATGTAGTGTCAGACAATTAGTGAGTCTATGGAGGTGCAGACTGAGGAATGCGGAGCGCTGGGTCATGGCTGATTGCACTGTGGAAACAACACCACTATTTGCTCGTGAATCAACACCTCGAAGCAGGAAATCCCAGTTGTGCTTCCATATCTCCTCCACACATGGATGTCAGAAGGTTCAGTCTGCCGTATAAATAAAAGCTAATGGTGCAGCACTCATGGGGCCCCGGAGGACACATCACAGCCGGCCAGCGTGCAATCTACAAAGTATTAAGTGCCGGGAGATTGGAGGGTCTCCTCCTTCCTGAGAGCGCCGGACTGGAACTGAGGAAGGGTCTCCATGTGATATAAGGCTTCATCATCATCTGCAGACAGAGGAAGAACCAGCGCAGCGCCAAATTCAGGGCAAAGCGTCCCCTGCAATGGCGCAGCAGTAGCCACGGACCGCATCTTACGTAAAGCTTCATTTGCGAAGCCAAGCCGTACATCATCTCATATACCGACGCTGCAACGACCGGCAAGAGCAGCGATGACGACCAACGGAATGCTCGCAAAAATAGTTACCTTCTTCATAGTGCAAACATATGCCGCAGCACTGTACAAGCCTGAGGGAACATGCTGGAACACCAGCCGTGCCGGTCCTGCTCACAAGAGCTTACAATCTGTCAGCTAATAGGGGGGCACACGAGGTAGCGGTGCTTGCTCTTTACGGCAGTCGGCCATCTTGTATATAAATAGGGTGTATACATATGAGCCTCTCACTAGCCGTTATGTGGTGTATTACAGTATATGTGGTGTGCAGGAAACGGTGGAATGAAGAGCGAAGATAGAAGCAGGGCCAATGGACAAGAGTTTAGATTAGGGAATGTGAAGGCCTCAGAGTATTCTTAGGACTCAGTTAAAGAGTGCCCGTACTTTCAGTCTACAGCGCTTGTACTCCGCTGGCCATTTTCAATGGCTTACATAGCGCTATATTGGGTTGTCTTCAGCTGCCAGAAGGAGCCAAAAATGGTAGAAGAAGTAGAAGTGCTACAGATTGAAAGTACAGTTCCTAAGTGAGCTGTGGCCATTGATGATTGTCCGGGGTAGCGCATTCCAGAGAACTGGTGCAGCTCAGGAGAAGCCTTGGAGACTGGAGTTCAGATTAAAGAGGAATTTAGTCTTTAGTAGAGCAGGGTGAGCTGGTATAGAGACGAGGGAGAAGACATAGGGCGCTGTGGCACTGTGGACGGCCCTATGGACAAGAGCGAGGAATATAAATTGTATTTGACTACAGGAAAATTAAAGGGGTATTCCGGATCTGCAAAATTGCTGCCAAGTGATCCTGTAATGCTCTTCCGATTCCGCTTGGCTCTATAAACCACTTCACAAGTGTATATTCATTACTGCGCTAGTTACGACCTGCAGGCAACACCCAGATGACCAATAGCGGGGCAGCGCTTAGTGCGGCCGCGCACAGGAAGGAAGATCCATGCGGCGGCCATCGTGACAAACAGTAATGCAGGGAAGTATCAGAAATGGAGGACAGGATAGGAAGGTAATGGCTGCACAATCTGCAGCTCTGAGATATCGCCTCCTGCGACTCGCCATGTCATTGTCAGGCCACTTTGGGGCTCTCTCACACGTGATGGAAGACAGCAGTATGTGCGGCCGGGTCAGAAATTTCACGCCAAATCCACATTGATAATGAGAGGATTTTTATGTGAAATGGCTAAATTCAGCTGCTAATTCGGCATCAGACGAGCATTGTGCCGCAGATCCTGTGTCATGTGACCGCTCTTACGTGCCGTTACCTGACCTCACAGCTGGCGTCAGGGCAGTGTTAGAGGAAAGGTCTATATGGTCAACCTGACTACATACAGCTGCACAGGCCCATTTACACGGGACACGTTCGGACGCATTGTAGTTGAAAGCGCTGAGCGTTCATTTCAATGGGCGACGCAGGGCTGAAAACGGCCAAAACTAGAACCTGCATCGCTGTCGGAGTGCAGCGCTATCAGCCTTGGGGGAGCAGCCCCATTGAAATGAATGGGTGCGTTGTACAAAAACGCCTGTGTGAGGGAGGCCTAAGGCTGGCTTCATACTGGGACTCCATGTGGACTTTCTGTGCAAACATTTCTGAGACTAATGAGCAAAGTAGACAAGATTTGCAAAAATGTCATCCACACGCTACGGACAACCCGCGCGAAAGCTGAGGTGCAGCACAGAATTGAAATCAGCGACATGCCAGTTGTATCACAGCTTCTGCTGCGGGCTCTCCTCTCTCTATGGGGACAGATGGCCGCAGCGGAATACAGGCGGACGAGCCGCTTCGAACCAGCGCCAATTGTGTGGGTTTTGAAGCAGCCTTTCCACTGCACAAATCTCACGCAATTTCCATGCGGTCCCGCTGCAGACACTCCGCAAGGCCTCCCTGGGATTTCCCTCCTGTGGGAGCCGAACAGCAGCATCGACCCCCCAATATACAAAAGTCCACAGAAAATGATACATCACTGAATATTTCAAAATAAAGCCCAATTTAGGGGGCAATTCTTAGGGAGCCAAGACACATGACTGACTCATCCGGCGGCTCGGACAAGTGGGTTTTGTCTGCTCCCCAGAATTCTGTGTGGCGTTTCCCTCTTCATGCCGCTGTGGGGTCCGGTGCTGGCCCCCGCATCTTGCCATTGCTGATGAATGGGGTTTGAAGATACGACAGGAGTGGAGACCTCTCCTTCTGCGGTGCTGATCACAAGTAGTGCAGCCGGTGTTCCAGGCCAGGTAGGAGCGGTCATCCCACAGAACGTCCTTGCCGGAGGCTACAAGTGGCCGCGATGCGACAGAGCACTCTCCAGACGTCACTGCAGCTCCCGGGTGGTTCTGGAAATAGAGAACGGATATAAATGTCAGCGGTATTTCTCATGCAGCCGCCACGTTACAGATGGCGGTGCAGGTTCTAAGGGCACCCAGAATTCCTGATTACTCCAGGACTCCCCATCATCAAAGCAATTAACCCCTGATGTACAGTAACAGAAAAATCAAAGAGGTCTAGGGGGGCATGACAAGAACATTGTCCTTCCTCTTTACAAGTCACTGGTCAGACGGCAGCGTCCGAGGAATAGGCCCATTGGTGAGGATATGGCGGGGTAGATAAGGATTTCTGTCTCGGGGGCTCTACTATCTTCTCCTCTAAGGGTAGCTCGGCACCTCTCCAAGTTACTGCTGAGGGGTCACAGTGAAAGGGTAACTAGCGGCTTTCTTAAAATCCGTTGTCACTCGTGACGCCACCGTTCCATCCTCGCGGTGAATCTTGAGGTTGCAATAAAGTAGTCCACAGATAAGGATAACTTTCTGCAGAAAACCAGGAACAGTCGTTAATGTCTGTTTACTTCGACTTCCAACAAAGTAAGAGTACAGCGTAAATTACACTCTTTGAAGGCGGTGTGACGGGGAGGGCTCTCGGGGAAATCCAGACGATCCACAGTCCCAGTTATCTGTGTTATCCTGCTCCCAGCAACTATCTTCTTATCTTACTCTCTACCGGTCACCACTTACACTTCAGGTGTTTTCCTGCTTTCTCTCTCTCGGTGTTCCACTAATGACACCAGCACATCCTGGGTAAAGCAGTCTCAGGCCAGACTGATGGGTGGCTTTCTGCCTCTTCCATTCTTTACAACACAGATCAGATAGCCTCTGTGTGGCTCACTCACTTTTTGCAGACTCCTCTTTCTCTTCACATCCTTACTCATATATATATATATATATAAATAAAATCACACAGTCACTTGACATACAACGAGATACATTTCTCAGACATAACCTAGACGTTATATATATATTGTGAGACGGTGACCGGCAATGTGCTGGAGGGCAGGTATGTGTTGCCTAGGATGCTCTACTATGCTGCCTTGGGGAGCGCTTGGGCAGATACGTGCCACCGAGCAGCCTGGGCTCGGTGGAGGAAGCCGGCAGTATAGTGTTAGTAGCATTAAGCCACTAACACATTGTAGTATGTAAGTGGCTCCAAACTACATAATCCAGGCCGGCTTTTCCTGGAGTGACCAAAGTGAAGGGTGGGATGGTCACTCCCACATACCAGGTGGGGCTGGTACCAGGCCATATAAAGCCTGGGCCTACAGGGCCTAGGAGAGAGCTGAGACCTTTGCAGGTCTGAGAGCTGAGACCTCTGCAGGTCTGAGAGTCCTGGCTGGCTGTGTGCAGGAGCCATTTGTTTACCAGTATGTAGACAGGGACGCTACATGTATAGTAAGTGCTCAGACGAGCAGGATTTACCTTATGTTTGCCTGATGTAAAGGCCTGTATATTACTTTGTTTGCTTGGAAATAAACCCAGGCAAAGCCTGGACTAAAGACTTTATCCTATGTGTCACTGTCTCTGACTGCTTATGCCCAGGTTGCTACCGATCCTAAACGCTAATCCCTCACAATATATATATATATGAGGGTTCAGTACAGAGATCTCTTCCATCATCTATCATACCCAGGACTGTAACAAGGGGGAGCTCTAATAACTATGTATACATATATCAGGGATCAGTACAGAGATCTCTCCCATCATCTATTATACCCAGGACTGTAACAAGGGGGCGCTTTAATAACTATGTATATCAGGGGTCAGTACAGAGATCTCTCCCATCACCTATTATACCCAGGACTGTAACAAGGGGGCGCTCTAATAACTATGTATAGATATATCAGGGGTTAGTACAGAGATCTCTCCCATTATCTATTATACCCAGGACTGTAACAAGGGGGCGCTCTAATAACTATGTATAATATATCAGGGGTCAGTAAAGAGATCTCTCCCATCATCTATTATACCCAGGACTGTAACAAGGGGGCGCTCTAAT
This sequence comes from Eleutherodactylus coqui, assembly GCF_035609145.1. Classification (NCBI taxonomy): domain Eukaryota; kingdom Metazoa; phylum Chordata; class Amphibia; order Anura; family Eleutherodactylidae; genus Eleutherodactylus; species Eleutherodactylus coqui. Next base: position 2,788,600 of record NC_089849.1, on the reverse strand, counting down.
AACTATGTATAATATATTAGGAGTCAGTACAGAGATCTCTCCCATCATCTATTATACCCAGGACTGTAACAAGGGAGCGCTCTAATAACTATGTATAACATATCAGGGGTCAGTAAAGAGATCTCTCCCATCATCTATTATACCCAGGACAGTAACAAGGGGGTGCTCTAATAACTATGTATAGATATATCAGGGGTCAGTACAGAGATCTCTTCCATCATCTATTATACCAAGGACTGTAACAAGGGGGCACTCTAATAACTATGTATAATATATTAGGGGTCAGTACAGAGATCTCTCCCACCATCTATTATACCCAGGACTGTAACAAGGGGGCGCTCTAATAACTATGTATAGATATATCATGCGTCAGTACAGAGATCTCTCCCATCATCTATTATACCCAGGACTGCAACAAAGGGGCGCCCTAATAACTATGTATAGATATATCAGGGGTCAGTACAGAGATCTCTCCCATCATCTATTATACCCAGGACTGTAACAAGGGGGCGCTCTAATAACTATGTATAATATATCAGGGGTCAGTAAAGAGATCTCTTCCATCATCTATTATACCCAGGACTGTAACAAGGGGGCGCTTTAATAACTATGTATAATATATTAGGGGTCAGCACAGAGATCTCTCCAATCATCTATTATACCCAGGAGTGTAACAAGGGAGCGCTCTAATAACTGTGTATAATATACCAGGGGTCAGTAAAGAGATCTCTCCCATCATCTATTATACCCAGGACTGTAACAAGGGGGTGCTCTAATAACTATGTATAGATATATCAGAGGTCAGTACAGAGATCTCTCCCATCATCTATTATACCCAGGACTGTAACAAGGGGGCACTATAATAACTATATATAATATATCAGGGGTCAGTACAGAGATCTCTTCCATCATCTATTATACCCAGGACTATAACAAGGGGGTGCTCTAATAACTATATATAATATATCAGGGGTCAGTACAGAGATCTCTCCATCATCTATTATACCCAGGACTGTAACAAGGGGGCACTATAATAACTATGTATAATATATCAGGGGTCAGTACAGAGATCTCTCACACCATCTATTATACCAAGGACTGTAACAAGGGGGCACTATAATAACTATATATAATATATCAGGGGTCAATACAGAGATCTCTTCCATCATCTATCATACCCAGGACTGTAACAAGGGGGTGCTCTAATAACTATGTATAATATATCAGGGGTCAGTACAGAGATCTCTCCCATCATCTATTATACCCAGGACTGTAACAAGGGGGCGCTCTAATAACTATGTATAATATATCAGGGGTCAGTACAGAGATCTCTCACACCATCTATTATACCAAGGACTGTAACAAGGGGGCACTATAATAACTATATATAATATATCAGGGGTCAGTACAGAGATCTCTTCCATCATCTATCATACCCAGGACTGTAACAAGGGGGAGCTCTAATAACTATGTATACATATATCAGGGATCAGTACAGAGATCTCTCCCATCATCTATTATACCCAGGACTGTAACAAGGGGGCGCTTTAATAACTATGTATATCAGGGGTCAGTACAGAGATCTCTCCCATCACCTATTATACCCAGGACTGTAACAAGGGGGCGCTCTAATAACTATGTATAGATATATCAGGGGTTAGTACAGAGATCTCTCCCATTATCTATTATACCCAGGACTGTAACAAGGGGGCGCTCTAATAACTATGTATAATATATCAGGGGTCAGTAAAGAGATCTCTCCCATCATCTATTATACCCAGGACTGTAACAAGGGGGCGCTCTAATAACTATGTATAATATATTAGGAGTCAGTACAGAGATCTCTCCCATCATCTATTATACCCAGGACTGTAACAAGGGAGCGCTCTAATAACTATGTATAACATATCAGGGGTCAGTAAAGAGATCTCTCCCATCATCTATTATACCCAGGACAGTAACAAGGGGGTGCTCTAATAACTATGTATAGATATATCAGGGGTCAGTACAGAGATCTCTTCCATCATCTATTATACCAAGGACTGTAACAAGGGGGCACTCTAATAACTATGTATAATATATTAGGGGTCAGTACAGAGATCTCTCCCACCATCTATTATACCCAGGACTGTAACAAGGGGGCGCTCTAATAACTATGTATAGATATATCATGCGTCAGTACAGAGATCTCTCCCATCATCTATTATACCCAGGACTGCAACAAAGGGGCGCCCTAATAACTATGTATAGATATATCAGGGGTCAGTACAGAGATCTCTCCCATCATCTATTATACCCAGGACTGTAACAAGGGGGCGCTCTAATAACTATGTATAATATATCAGGGGTCAGTAAAGAGATCTCTTCCATCATCTATTATACCCAGGACTGTAACAAGGGGGCGCTTTAATAACTATGTATAATATATTAGGGGTCAGCACAGAGATCTCTCCAATCATCTATTATACCCAGGAGTGTAACAAGGGAGCGCTCTAATAACTGTGTATAATATACCAGGGGTCAGTAAAGAGATCTCTCCCATCATCTATTATACCCAGGACTGTAACAAGGGGGTGCTCTAATAACTATGTATAGATATATCAGAGGTCAGTACAGAGATCTCTCCCATCATCTATTATACCCAGGACTGTAACAAGGGGGCACTATAATAACTATATATAATATATCAGGGGTCAGTACAGAGATCTCTTCCATCATCTATTATACCCAGGACTGTAACAAGGGGGTGCTCTAATAACTATATATAATATATCAGGGGTCAGTACAGAGATCTCTCCATCATCTATTATACCCAGGACTGTAACAAGGGGGCACTATAATAACTATGTATAATATATCAGGGGTCAGTACAGAGATCTCTCACACCATCTATTATACCAAGGACTGTAACAAGGGGGCACTATAATAACTATATATAATATATCAGGGGTCAGTACAGAGATCTCTTCCATCATCTATCATACCCAGGACTGTAACAAGGGGGTGCTCTAATAACTATGTATAATATATCAGGGGTCAGTACAGAGATCTCTCCTATCATCTATTATACCCAGGACTGTAACAAGGGGGCGCTCTAATAACTATGTATAATATATCAGGGGTCAGTACAGAGATCTCTCACACCATCTATTATACCAAGGACTGTAACAAGGGGGCACTATAATAACTATATATAATATATCAGGGGTCAGTACAGAGATCTCTTCCATCATCTATCATACCCAGGACTGTAACAAGGGGGAGCTCTAATAACTATGTATACATATATCAGGGATCAGTACAGAGATCTCTCCCATCATCTATTATACCCAGGACTGTAACAAGGGGGCGCTTTAATAACTATGTATATCAGGGGTCAGTACAGAGATCTCTCCCATCACCTATTATACCCAGGACTGTAACAAGGGGGCGCTCTAATAACTATGTATAGATATATCAGGGGTTAGTACAGAGATCTCTCCCATTATCTATTATACCCAGGACTGTAACAAGGGGGCGCTCTAATAACTATGTATAATATATCAGGGGTCAGTAAAGAGATCTCTCCCATCATCTATTATACCCACGACTGTAACAAGGGGGCGCTCTAATAACTATGTATAATATATTAGGAGTCAGTACAGAGATCTCTCCCATCATCTATTATACCCAGGACTGTAACAAGGGAGCGCTCTAATAACTATGTATAACATATCAGGGGTCAGTAAAGAGATCTCTCCCATCATCTATTATACCCAGGACAGTAACAAGGGGGTGCTCTAATAACTATGTATAGATATATCAGGGGTCAGTACAGAGATCTCTTCCATCATCTATTATACCAAGGACTGTAACAAGGGGGCACTCTAATAACTATGTATAATATATTAGGGGTCAGTACAGAGATCTCTCCCACCATCTATTATACCCAGGACTGTAACAAGGGGGCGCTCTAATAACTATGTATAGATATATCATGCGTCAGTACAGAGATCTCTCCCATCATCTATTATACCCAGGACTGCAACAAAGGGGCGCCCTAATAACTATGTATAGATATATCAGGGGTCAGTACAGAGATCTCTCCCATCATCTATTATACCCAGGACTGTAACAAGGGGGCGCTCTAATAACTATGTATAATATATCAGGGGTCAGTAAAGAGATCTCTTCCATCATCTATTATACCCAGGACTGTAACAAGGGGGCGCTTTAATAACTATGTATAATATATTAGGGGTCAGCACAGAGATCTCTCCAATCATCTATTATACCCAGGAGTGTAACAAGGGAGCGCTCTAATAACTGTGTATAATATACCAGGGGTCAGTAAAGAGATCTCTCCCATCATCTATTATACCCAGGACTGTAACAAGGGGGTGCTCTAATAACTATGTATAGATATATCAGAGGTCAGTACAGAGATCTCTCCCATCATCTATTATACCCAGGACTGTAACAAGGGGGCACTATAATAACTATATATAATATATCAGGGGTCAGTACAGAGATCTCTTCCATCATCTATTATACCCAGGACTGTAACAAGGGGGTGCTCTAATAACTATATATAATATATCAGGGGTCAGTACAGAGATCTCTCCATCATCTATTATACCCAGGACTGTAACAAGGGGGCACTATAATAACTATGTATAATATATCAGGGGTCAGTACAGAGATCTCTCACACCATCTATTATACCAAGGACTGTAACAAGGGGGCACTATAATAACTATATATAATATATCAGGGGTCAGTACAGAGATCTCTTCCATCATCTATCATACCCAGGACTGTAACAAGGGGGTGCTCTAATAACTATGTATAATATATCAGGGGTCAGTACAGAGATCTCTCCCATCATCTATTATACCCAGGACTGTAACAAGGGGGCGCTCTAATAACTATGTATAATATATCAGGGGTCAGTACATAGATCTCTACCATCATCTATTATACCCAGGACTGTAACAAGGGGGCGCTCTCTACGTCTAGATAGAAGTCTTCTACATGACATAGAAGGGGTTCTTTACTGCAAGAGCAGTGAGGCTATAGAACTCTCTCCTGAGGACCCGGTGGTGGTGATATGATGTAAGAGTACAAGAGGTTCTGGGCGGCTTTCTTGAGTGTTACAATATTACATGTTATATCACTGATTACCCTGCACAAATAGAAGAGTAGGATCTCTTCTCTATCTCTCAGCTGGTGGGTGTAGACTGCTGCTGTTGTTTCTCCATACACTGTACACAGAGGAAACATATTCTGCTCCCTAACTCCACCTAGCACATACAGGGAAATAATAACATTATGGAGGGCATTATATGGCCATACCGAGCAGTGTATATGTGATTCCAGTGTCCCTGAGACAGTAAACACTAACTATCATCTGCAGCAGTGTGGGGATGAGACAGGCTGAGGATTGCATCGGCCTTCCTGGATGGCTAAAAACAGGACCCAGAACCGACGGTTCATGTGGATGGCAGAGATGAACGACTGCAGTTAATATGCCTCCCCCTCCAGTCCCAGGACAGATTTTAAAGGGTCACTTTAAAAAACAACTCCACTCTTACCAGCATTTCACCATGATACACTGCATAAACTGTTAATCCGTTTTACATATATATATTTTTTTGCTTATCTTGTACTTATGACCAGTAATATTATGTCTTCTACTGTAGTCACATCCAGAGCTGCACTCAAAATTCTACTGGTTACATTGTAGGTTCTCCGTTCTTTGCTTACACTAACATCATTTAATAGCAGTAGAGAGGGCATCTGCCTGCAAGCTCCTTCAGGGGACTCTACCAACCTCTGACATCAGCTTTGGATGTGACCGGAGCATATGATATGATGTCACAAAACATTTGCTCCCAAACACTATGCTAGAAAAACTATTGGGGCACATAGTAGGGGATGAAATTGGATTTTATTCCCATTTTTCTATCCGATGTTGGCCACCTTTGGCCTCCTTGACTGCAGTAACTCCGCGGTCGCTTCCAACAAATCCCCATAAATGTGTGGAGAGATTTGCCTCCATTCCTGAAGAACTTCAGATAGTGATGCGGGGATGATGGCGTGTAGAGCCTTCTGAGGTCTCCTGAGCGAGGGCAGACGATGTGTGTGATGTCTTCACATCTACTAGTAAGCTTCGTTGCCCACATTCTGTCACTTTACAAGGTCTCCCTGAATGTGGCGGCACCGCAACCACCGGTTGGCTTCCATCTCCCAATAACTTGGCCAACAGTGGACTCTGGAAGGTTCAGAAGCTTCAATGTCCATACTGATTAGTGGATGACCTCCCACCTCCAGACCCCGTTGTTAGCTCTACACCTGGTTACATCCCACCTCCAGACCCCGTTGTTAGCTCTACACCTGGTGACATCTCACCACCAGACCCCGTTGTCAGCTCTACACCTGGTGACATCCCACCACCAGACCCCATTGTCAGCTCTACACCTGGTGACATCCCACCACCAGACCCCGTAGTCAGCTCTACATCTGGGAAAATCCCTTTTGCAAGGCGCCATTGTCAGCTCTACACCTGGTGACAACCCCCTGAAAGACCCCGTTGTTAGCTCTACACCTGGTGACATCCCCCCACCAGACCCCTTTGTCAGCTCTATACCTGGTGACATCCCCCCACCAGACCCCTTTGTCAGCTCTACACCTGGTGACATCCCACCACCAGACCCCGTTGTCAGCTCTACACCTGGTGACATCCCCCTACCAGACCCCGTTGTCAGCTCTACACCTGGTGACATCCCCCCACCAGACCCCGTTGTCAGCTCTACACCTGGTGACATCCCCCCACCAGACCTTGTTGTCAGCTCTATGCCTGGTGACATCCCCCCACCAGACCCCATTGTCAGCTCTACACCTGGTGACATCCCCCCACCAGACCTTGTTGTCAGCTCTATGCCTGGTGACATTCCCCCACCAGACCCCGTTGTCAGCTTTATACCTGGTGACATCCCCCCACCAGACCCCGTTGTCAGCTCTACACCTGGTGACATCCCCCCACCAGACCCCGGTGTCAGCTCTACACCTGGTGACATCCCCCCACCAGACCCCGTTGTCAGCTCTACACCTGGTGACATCCCCCCTCCAGAGGCCGTAGTCAGCTCTACACCAGGTAACATCCAAACACCTGACCTCGTTGTCAGCTCTACACCTGGTGACATCTCACCACCAGACCCCGTTGTCAGCTCTACACCTGGTGACATCCCCCCTCCAGAGGCCGTAGTCAGCTCTACACCAGGTAACATCCAAACACCTGACCTCGTTGTCAGCTCTACACCTGGTGACATCTCACCACCAGACCCCGCTGTCACCTCTACACCTGGTGATATCCCCCCACCAGACCCCGTTGTCAGCTCTGCACCGGGTGAAATCCTAATACCAGACCCTGTTGTCAGCTCTACACCTGGTGACATCCTCCCACCAGAACCCGTTGTCAGCTCTACACACCTGGTGACATCCTCCCACCAGACCCCGTTGTCAGCTCTACACCAGGTAACATCCAAACACCTGACCCCGTTGTCAGCTCTACACCTGGTGACATCTCACCACCAGACCCCGCTGTCAGCTCTACACCTAGTGACATCTCCCAGCAGGCCTCGTTGTCAGCTCTACACCTGGTGACATCCCCCCACCAGACCTCGTTGTCAGCTCTATACCTGGTGACATCAAACCACCAGACCCCGTTGTCAGCTCTACACCTGGTGACATCCCCCCACCAGACCTTGTTGTCAGCTCTACACCTGGTGACATCCTACCACCAGACCCCGTTGTCAGCTCTACAACTGGTGACATCCCTCCGCCAGACCCTGTTGTCAGCTCTACACCTGGTGACATCCCACTATCAGACCTTGTTGTCAGCTCTACACCTGGTGACATCCCCCCACCAGACCCCGTTGTCAGCTCTACACCTGGTGACACCTCCCACCAGACCCCGTTGTCAGCTCTACGCCTGGTGACATCCCCCCACCAGACCTTGTTGTCAGCTCTACGCCTAGTGACATCCCCCCACCAGACCTTGTTGTCAGCTCTATGCCTGGTGACATTCCCCCACCAGACCCCGTTGTCAGCTCTACACCTGGTGACATCCCCCCACCAGACCTTGTTGTCAGCTCTACACCTGGTGACATCCCCCCACCAGACCTTGTTGTCAGCTCTATGCCTGGTGACATCCCTCCACCAGACCCCGTTGTCAGCTCTATACCTGGTGACATCCCCCCACCAGACCCCATTGTCAGCTCTATACCTGGTGACATCCCCCCACCAGACCCCGTTGTCAGCTCTATGTCTGGTGACATCCCCCCACCAGACCCCGTTGTCAGCTCTATACCTGATGACATCTCCCCACCAGACCCCGTTGTCAGCTCTACACCTGGTGACATCTCCCCCACCAGACCCCGTTGTCAGCTCTACACCTGGTGACATCCCCCCACCAGACCTTGTTGTCAGCTCTATGCCTGGTGACATCCCCCCACCAGACCCCGTTGTCAGCTCTACAACTGGTGACATCCCCCCACCAGACCTTGTTGTCAGCTCTACACCTGGTGACATCCCCCCACCAGACCTTGTTCTCAGCTCTATGCCTGGTGACATCCCCCCACCAGACCCCGTTGTCAGCTCTATACCAGGTAACATCCAAACACCTGACCCCGTTGTCAGCTCTACACCTGGTGACATCTCACCACCAGACCCCACTGTCAGCTCTACACCTAGTGACATCTCCCAGCAGGCCTCGTTGTCAGCTCTACACCTGGTGACATCCCCCCACCAGACCTCGTTGTCACCTCTATACCTGGTGACATCCCCCCCCCAGACCCTGTTACCAACTCTACACCTGGTGACATCCCCCCACCAGACCCCGTTGTCAGCTCTACACCTGGTGACATCCCCCCACCAGACCTTGTTGTCAGCTCTACACCTGGTGACATCCCCCCACCAGACCTTGTTGTCAGCTCTATGCCTGGTGACATCCCCCCACCAGACCCCGTTGTCAGCTCTACAGCTGGTGACATCCCCCCACCAGACCTTGTTGTCAGCTCTACACCTGGTGACATCTCCCCACCAGACCTTGTTCTCAGCTCTATGCCTGGTGACATCCCCCCACCAGACGCCGTTGTCAGCTCTATACCAGGTAACATCCAAACACCTGACCCCGTTGTCAGCTCTACACCTGGTGACATCTCACCACCAGACCCCACTGTCAGCTCTACACCTAGTGACATCTCCCAGCAGGCCTCGTTGTCAGCTCTACACCTGGTGACATCCCCCCACCAGACCCCGTCGTCAGCTCTACACCTGGTGACATCCCCCCACCAGACCCCGTCGTCAGCTCTACACCTGGTGATATCCCACCACCAGACCCCGTTGTCAGCTCTACACCTGGTGACATCCCCCCACCAGACCCCGATGTCAGCTCTACACCTGGTGACATCCCCCCACCAGACCTTGTTGTCAGCTCTACACCTGGTGACATCCCCCCACCAGACCTTGTTGTCAGCTCTATGCCTGGTGACATCCCCACACCAGACCCCGTTGTCAGCTCTACAACTGGTGACATCCCCCCACCAGACCTTGTTGTCAGCTCTACAGCTGGTGACATCCCCCCACCAGACCTTGTTCTCAGCTCTATGCCTGGTGACATCCCCCCCCAGACCCCGTTGTCAGCTCTACACCTGGTGACATCCCCCCACCAGACCCCGTTGTCTGCTCTATACCTGGTGACATCCCCCCGCCAGACCTCGTCGTCAGCTCTACACCTGGTGACATCCCCCCACCAGACCTTGTTGTCAGCTCTACACCTGGTGACATCCCCCCACCAGACCTTGTTGTCAGCTCTATGCCTGGTGACATCCCCCCACCAGACCCCGTTGTCAGCTCTACAGCTGGTGACATCCCCCCACCAGACCTTGTTCTCAGCTCTATGCCTGGTGACATCCCCCCACCAGACCCCGTTGTCAGCTCTATACCAGGTAACATCCAAACACCTGACCCCGTTGTCAGCTCTACACCTGGTGACATCTCACCACCAGACCCCACTGTCAGCTCTACACCTAGTGACATCTCCCAGCAGGCCTCGTTGTCAGCTCTACACCTGGTGACATCCCCCCACCAGACCCCGTCGTCAGCTCTACACCTGGTGACATCCCCCCACCAGACCCCGTCGTCAGCTCTACACCTGGTGATATCCCACCACCAGACCCCGTTGTCAGCTCTACACCTGGTGACATCCCCCCACCAGACCCCGATGTCAGCTCTACACCTGGTGACATCCCCCCACCAGACCTTGTTGTCAGCTCTACACCTGGTGACATCCCCCCACCAGACCCCGTTGTCAGCTCTATGCCTGGTGACATCCCCCCACCAGACCCCGTTGTCAGCTCTACAACTGGTGACATCCCCCCACCAGACCTTGTTGTCAGCTCTACACCTGGTGACATCCCCCCACCAGACCTTGTTTTCAGCTCTATGCCTGGTGACATCCCCCCCCAGACCCCGTTGTCAGCTCTACACCTGGTGACATCCCCCCACCAGACCCCGTTGTCTGCTCTATACCTGGTGACATCCCCCCGCCAGACCTCGTCGTCAGCTCTACACCTGGTGACATCCCCCCACCAGACCCCGTTGTCAGCTCTACACCTAGTGACATCCCCCCCACCAGACCCCGTTGTCAGCTCTATACCTGGTGACATCCCTCCACCAGACCCCGTTGTCAGCTCTACACCTGGTGACATCCCCCCACCAGACCCCGTTGTCAGCTCTACACCTAGTGACATCCCCCCCACCAGACCCCGTTGTCAGCTCTATACCTGGTGACATCCCTCCACCAGACCCCGTTGTCAGCTCTACACCTAGTGACATCCCCCCCACCAGACCCCGTTGTCAGCTCTACACCTAGTGACATCCCCCCCACCAGACCTTGTTGTCAGCTCTACACCTGGTGACATCCCTTCACCAGACCCTGTTGTCAGCTCTACACCTGGTGACATCCCCCCTCCAGACCTTGTTGTCAGCTCTACACTTGGTGACATCCCCCACCAGACCCCGTTGTCAGCTCTACACCTGGTGACATCCCCCACCAGACCCCGTTGTCAGCTCTACAACCAGTGACATCCCAGCCGCTCAGCTGATTGGTCGGGGTCCAGAGCAACAGATCCCTGAGGATAGGCCATCCATAGTATTCTCCCTAGAAAACCTCTTCAAGCTCTGCTCAGGTTTTCTTGTCTCTGGGTCTTAGTGCCCTTTTTTGTTTGTCAGGGTTGGTGTTTGAGATAGGGTTTCCATCGGAGATATGTTAGTTTGGGTGCACACGGGGTTAATTTGTACATTCCACTACAGATCAGCAGCAGAAAGCCTGCCTGCAAACCCCTCGATTTGGTGCAGATTTTATCACGTATTTCTGTGCGCAATTCACACCCCGATCGAGAAGAGGCGAATTCTGCAGATAAAATCAACATGCTGCAGAACTGAATTATGCACTGCATGCCAATTACCGCACAGGTTATGTGTAGACTATTTCCACAGCTTGTGGGGCAAATTCGCCCTGTGTGGACTCCCATTAGGGTTACTCAGGGACAATGGTGTCTGCTGTTAGGGTCAGCATCAGGGTGGATTAGAGGAAGACTTAGGGAAAGCTACAGTTAGGACCAATTATTGTCAGATTGTTATTTTCTGTTCACCATCATTATCTAGGGGTGTTTTATGTGCTTCATGTGTCTGTTCCTCTGACTGTGCAGTGGTTATATAATCTGTCTGGGGGTATCGGAGTACTGGGAGACACAGAATCCGGTAAAGGCCAGTTCTGCTGATCCGTGTTACGTACGGGACACAAGAATAGACCCTCAGCTCTGAATGAGGATGTTCTCTGCTGGGCCTTCGGGGCCCTGCTGTATTAGGGCCCAGTTATTTGTCAGTGGTTCCTACATGGGCCTAGAGAGCGGATGTGGCTGTGATCCTGGCCTTTAGCGACACTTAGATGCTCCCAGCTATTAAATTAGGTCATGGTGAAAAACAAGAGACTCACATAAATCTTTTCTCCTTCCAAGAACAAATGTTTTTCAACAAACCATTTCAGCTTCATCAATCTTTGGTGGAAACGACTTACTAATAGCGTGAAGTAAAGAGAAAACTGCAGACAAGACCCTCCATGTAACCCCTTAGTCACCGCAAACTGCAGACAAGACCCTCCATGTAACCCCTTAGTCACCGCAAACTGCAGACAAGACCCTCCATGTAACCCCTTAGTCACCACAAACTGCAGACAAGACCCTCCATGTAACCCCTTAGTCACCACAAACTGCAGACAAGACCATCCATGTAACCCCTTAGTCACCACAAACTGCAGACAAGACCCTCCATGTAACCCCTTAGTCACCGCAAACTGCAGACAAGACCCTCCATGTAACCCCTTAGTCACCACAAACTGCAGACAAGACCCTCCATGTAACCCCTTAGTCACCACAAACTGCAGACAAGACCCTCCGTGTAACCCCTTAGTCACCACAAACTGCAGACAAGACCCTCCATGTAACCCCTTAGTCACCACAAACTGCAGACAAGACCCTCCATGTAACCCCTTAGTCACTGCAAACTGCAGACAAGACCCTCCATGTAACCCCTTAGTCACCGCAAACTGCAGACAAGACCCTCCATGTAACCCCTTAGTCACCACAAACTGCAGACAAGACCCTCCATGTAACCCCTTAGTCACCACAAACTGCAGACAAGACCCTCCATGTAACCCCTTAGTCACCACAAACTGCAGACAAGACCCTCCATGTAACCCCTTAGTCACCACAAACTGCAGACAAGACCCTCCATGTAACCCCTTAGTCACCACAAACTGCAGACAAGACCCTCCGTGTAACCCCTTAGTCACCGCAAACTGCAGACAAGACCCTCCATGTAACCCCTTAGTCACCGCAAACTGCAGACAAGACCCTCCATGTAACCCCTTAGTCACCGCAAACTGCAGACAAGACCCTCCATGTAACCCCTTAGTCACCGCAAACTGCAGACAAGACCCTCCATGTAACCCCTTAGTCACCGCAAACTGCAGACAAGACCCTCCATGTAACCCCTTAGTCACCGCAAACTGCAGACAAGGCCCTCCATGTAACCCCTTAGTCACCGCAAACTGCAGACAAGACCCTCCATGTAACCCCTTAGTCACCGCAAACTGCAGACAAGACCCTCCATGTAACCCCTTAGTCACCGCAAACTGCAGACAAGACCCTCCATGTAACCCCTTAGTCACCGCAGACTGCAGACAAGACCCTCCATGTAACCCCTTAGTCACCGCAGACTGCAGACAAGACCCTCCATGTAACCCCTTAGTCACCGCAAACTGCAGACAAGACCCTCCGTGTAACCCCTTAGTCACCGCAGACTGCAGACAAGACCCTCCATGTAACCCCTTAGTCACCGCAAACTGCAGACAAGACCCTCCATGTAACCCCTTAGTCACTGCAAACTGCAGACAAGACCCTCCATTTAACCCCTTAGTCGCCGTGTCTTATCAAAAGATCAGGGAGAAAGCCCCATGTAAATACTGTACAGCCTTACTCGCTGGTGTCAGCCTGGCTCTGGCAGAGTATTGTGCCCACATAGTGCCCATCTCCGTGGTCCTGGTCATCATGAAGACGGACCCCCAGCTGACCGCCACATTATGGTCTCTTCATAGTTTTCTTTAGTTTTTGTTTCTCTTTTGCATTTGTTCACTTATAGACTGAAAAATGAAGATGAGGTCGAAAGAGCAAAGTGTTATCCCTGAGGGGGTGAGGAGGAGGCTGAAGCACAGCCCCCTCTTTACTAGGGGCTGACCTCTGACCTTCCGTACTGCACGGCTCAGTACCCCCCCTAACAAAGAACAACATGCGCCTGGCGGCCAGCTCTGATTTATCTGGGAGGCTTACGGCTAAATTACAAATTGCCCCAATCTGTGCTGAAGACACAACATAAATCAGGGGGCAGTGGGTGACAACAGCGAGGTGTCACTGCGGCCACCAGGACCAATACTTCATTATGGGTGCACTGATGGCCTGTAACACAGGCGGGTGTCCCAACCGGGCATCTGCTGACCGGCACCCTCAGTCAGACCGGACACGCATCCATCATACGGGCGCACTTATGGCCTGTTACACAGGCGGGTGTCCCGACCGGGCGTCTGCTGACCGGCACCCTCAGTCGGACCGGACACGCATCCATCATACGGGCGCACTGATGGCCTGTAACACAGGCGGGTGTCCCGACCGGGCATCTGCTGACCGGCACCCTCAGTCAGACCGGACACGCATCCATCATACGAGCGCACTTATAGCCTGTAACACAGGCGGGTGTCCCAACCGGGCATCTGCTGACCGCCACCCTCAGTCAGACCGGGCACGCATCCATCATACGGGCGCACTGATGGCCTGTAACACAGGCGGGTGTCCCGACCGGGCATCTGCTGACCGGCACCCTCAGTCAGACCGGACACGCATCCATCATACGAGCGCACTTATAGCCTGTAACACAGGCGGGTGTCCCGACCGGGCGTCTGCTGACCGGCACCCTCAGTCGGACTGGGCACGCATCCATCATACGGGCGCACTTATGGCCTGTAACACAGGCGGGTGTCCCGACCGGGCGTCTGCTGACCGGCACCCTCAGTCGGACCGGACACACATCCATCATATGAGCGCACTTATACTCATGTGTAACTAGCCTGAAGGCCCATTTAGACGGGACGAGTGTAGGGCAAATGATGGCGGACACTCCTCCCCGCACATACTGGCTGACCAATCAGCTCATCGTCCAGCGCCATATGCAGCATAAATGATGGACGATGAGCTGATTGGTCAATACTGAATGGCCGTTATGTTATGGCAATGGAGAGGGGCGGGGGAGCGAGGAGAGAAATCCCCTGCAGCCGCCCCGCTGTGAGCCAGCAATACTAGCTCCCCTGCAGCCGCCCCGCTGTGAGCCAGCAATACTAGCTCCCCTGCAGCCGCCCCGCAGCCAGTATGTGAGGGCGAGGGGTGGCCATCGTTTGCCCCACACTCATCCCGTCTAAATGGGTCTTAACTCTCTACATCCACATGGGTGAGCGCGATAGTCGAGCCAAGTACCAGGGCCCCATCACTCCTGCCAACGTGCAATTATCACAGCGATGCAAAGTGTTTCTGATTAGAAATCGCATTGAATCACTTCTGTGACATTGTGCATGAAAGGATCGCAAGTGCTTCCCATTGCCTCGCATCGCATGCCTGTCGCACAGCATGCAAGCACCATGCCAGGTCTTTTAAGGTCCCATGGGCGAGGCGCTTCGAGGGAGCGCCAACAGATAGAACATGATGCTACGAGGCAAACTGTAAATGAGTCCATTCCCAAGAATACCTTTCCTATTTGTGAGTTCTGTTACTGCCCGTGTGAAGGCGCCCCTAGGTCTCCGTCCCGGGAGGCTTGCTTACTGCCCGTGTGAAGGCGCCCCTAGGTCTCCGTCCCGGGAGGGCTTGCTTACTGCCCGTGTGAAGGCGCCCCTAGGTCTCCGTCCTGGGAGGGCTTGCTTACTGCCCATGTGAAGGCGCCCCTAGGTCTCCGTCCCGGGAGGGTTTGCTTACTGCCCGTGTGAAGGCGCCCCTAGGTCTCCGTCCCGGGAGGGCTTGCTTACTGCCCGTGTGAAGGCGCCCCTAGGTCTCCGTCCCGGGAGGGCTTGCTTACTGCCCGTGTGAAGGCGCCTCTAGGTCTCCATCCTGGGAGGGCTTGCTTACTGCCCATGTGAAGGCGCCCCTAGGTCTCCGTCCCGGGAGGGTTTGCTTACTGCCCGTGTGAAGGCGCCCCTAGGTCTCTGTCCCGGGAGGGCTTGCTTACTGCCCGTGTGAAGGCGCCCCTAGGTCTCCGTCCCGGGAGGGCTTGCTTACTACCCGTGTGAAGGCGCCCCTAGGTCTCCGTCCCGGGAGGGCTTGCTTACTGCCCGTGTGAAGGCGCCCCTAGGTCTCCGTCCCGGGAGGGCTTGCTTACTGCCCGTGTGAAGGCGCCCCTAGGTCTCCGTCCCGGGAGGGCTTGCTTACTGTCCATGTGAAGGCGCCCCTAGGTCTCCGTCCCGGGAGGGTTTGCTTACTGCCCGTGTGAAGGCGCCCCTAGGTCTCCGTCCCGGGAGGGCTTGCTTACTGCCCGCACCTCACTGCTGCGTTTGTGCATGTGTAGCGGCGTAGTTTACTGCCAGCAGAGCACGTTCATCGGCAGGCCGCAAACAAACGCACCGCTGGAAATGGTTAATAGTTCCACATATTCTCTTTCCAGTAGAATTATGCCGCGTTTCACACGTCTTTTGTATTTCACGCACATTTCGCATCTCCCATTGACTTCTATGGGGGCCTTTGGTGCACAAATGGCAGAGCAGTAGAAGATGCTGAAAGGCGTGTACAAAATACAGAAATGTGAACGAACCCATGGAGATGAGTGGGCTCTATATATTGTCCGTGTGCCGGAGCCCTTATGGAATGCTGCGGCTGGAGGTCGCAGGCACTTTGGAATCAGTTTTTTGTGGATTGGTACTACGGCCGGGGGGATGCCTCAGCTCAGTACAAGATGAAGAAGGAGTGCATAAGAAGGGGGTCTCAGAGCCGCCAGCACAGACCACCAGGAGGCTCCTACATCTTCTCGGATGCAGACACATAGGGCGCTGGCACTTCCATTAGAGCCCAGTTCCAGATACAGAACTTCTGGTAAAATGTCAAGAAGCTGAGTGGTAACGCAATGGACCCCATTATAGTCAGTATGGTCCATTTGGTGCTGTTCGGTTCTGTCATAAGACAAACCCATTCAGCCAAGGGATTCCTCTTTCCTGCTCCCCACAAGGAACCCCACCACAGATATGTAAGCCTGGGAAGACAAGCCAGCAGGGCAGTGTGATGGGCAATGTTCTGCTGGTACTTGGGTCCTGGCATCATGTAACATAGTAGGCTGAATGAAGACAGTGTCCATCCACTTCACCCTGTTTCAACCTCCTTATTGGTCCAGAGGAAGGCAAAAACCTTAATGAATCAATTTAGCTCATTTGGAGGAAAAAGATTCCTTCCCGACTCCCTAATGGCAGTCGGAATAATCCCTGGATCAACCTCTGATAGTTCCTCCCTGCCTGTAGACCCGGATCACCAACCCCGCTGGTCACCTAATGTCTATATTCTGTAATATCATAGAAAGACATCAAGTCCCTCTTAGACTCCTCTATGGATCCGGCCATCACCACGTCCTCAGGCAGAGAGTTCCACAGTCTCACTGCTCTTACAGTAAAGAACCCCCTTCTGTGTTGGTGATGAAACCTGCTTTCCTCTAGACGTAGCGGATGCCCTCTCGTTACCGTCGCAGTCCTGGGTGTAAACAGATCCTGGCAGAGATCCTTGTATCGTCCCCTCATGGATTTATAGTTATTTGGTCGCCCCTTAGCCGTCTTTTTTCTGGGGTGAATAATCCCAGTTTTGGTGCCTCTCTGGGTATTCCAGTCCCGTCATTCCATGTATTAGTTTAGTTGCCCTTCTTTGTACCCCCTCCAGCACTGTAACATCTTTCCTGAGCCCCGGTGACCAGAACTGTACGCAGTATTCCATGTGAGGCCTGACAAGTGCCTTATATAGTGGGGGGATAATGTTCTCGCCCCTCGCCCCTATACCTCTTTTACTGCACCCCAAGACTTTGCCACGTACCACCTACTTAGCACTGTACAGACAAGTGGCAGCAAGCTTTCCTAAAGGTAGAGCCCTCAGCAGGATGATGTGATGCACTGCAGGAACAGGAGAGATGAAGACGACAACTCCAGATCTCATTGAGAGAAAGAAGTCAGTCCATGGAGGCTTCCAAGATCTGCTGTGGAGACACCTCAGAGGTGGTGTGGAGTCCAGGCCTCGATGGGTCAGAGATGAATGTATGACAACAGGAAGTCACATGGACATTGGTAGCCGTATTAACATGTATCGTATACGGCAACGGATCTGAGGGACTGGGGAATGGAAACATTAGCCCCAAGTCATGGGATACAGAAGACACCATGACCCCACAATCAGAGCAACAGCCGTAACTCCCATCAATGGGTTCAGGTGTAATTAATCCGGAGTGAAGGAGCGCTTCCTCTCATCCGCTGACTCCTTCAGGGTTTCTTCCAGCGTTCACACTAATTTGTTGGTATTCCTCTACTGATTGAGAATTTCGGGGAATGAAGATCACTTTAGAGATCGACCACAATCCAGCCATCGTCTACAAGATGTTATACGAGTAATGCTAGTTCTACCTCTTGTTGATTAAAGGGGATGGCCCACGGACAGCACTAATCTTCACACCACAGGAGCTGATAAATGTATGAGCACTGGGACCCTCACCAATCACAAAAATGGGGGTCTTGAGGACAAATGCCTTTAAACTGCTGGCCACTAGGATCTCTCTTTCCTCTAACTTACTGTCCACTGCCTGTTGTCATGTGGTAGCCATCTGTAGTAACAGAGCTGGATAACTGGAGGGGTTGTATCATGCTGCCCATAGAAGCCTATTGAGAGGAAACAGCAGAGTAAGAGACAGAGAGAGACACACAGACATGGCTGCAACTAATAGTAAATGCTTACGGTCACGCAGCTACTGGAATCACGTGTACACTGCTCAGTACTGCTGTATAATGTTCTTTATGATGCTATCGTCTATATATTTGTCACTGTCTTGTTCAAGCATCACGCATAAACAGTACCACCAAATGACATGAAATTCTGCACGAAGTACGAGGGGCTGCTGATAAGTCTTTGGTTTTGTGTTCTTGTTTCTATGGTAACGGATGTTACATCACATGAAAGCCTTATGTGTCTAATATATGTGTGTGTAGCTTATGACAACAGTGATCTCGGCACGCGGGAAAACAAAATGGCGGAGTCTAAGGCGATATTCACAGCCAATGAGAGCAGAGGAGTGATAAAGTCCGTGAAGGATATTCCTGGTGATATGTGGCAGACATCGGGGATCAATGCCCTTCATATTCTACAGGTAAGATCTGGGTGCCACTTCAGCCCCAATGATGGGGAACATCCTGGACAACCGAGAGGGGTGGTGGTTCCGGAGATCGTCGATGCTGCGCACAACCCCATACTGGAGAATCGGCCAGCTGCAGGAATAGCCGCCATCATGGGGGTTTATGGGGAACGGGTTTGTGTCATTATCTATGAAGAAGCCATCTGCACAGTGGGTCCCCAAATGTCTGACAACAGATCAGAAGAGCATGGAGTGACAACTTCCCGCTCCATTTGTCAGCATTTCCGGACTGATAAGAACTTCCTGGATGGACTGGTCACTATAGATGAGACCTGGATTTATGTGTATGACCCTGAAACCAAGGAGCAGTCAGAGAGTGGAGGACCAGTGGTTCTCAGCCACTAAGGTGATGACGTCTGTGTACAGATATATACATCCACCACTAGGGGGAGCTTACTACATACAGATATATACAGCCACCACTAGGGGGAGCTCACTACATACAGATATATACAGCCACCACTAGGGGGAGCTCACTACATACATATATATACAGCCACCACTAGGGGGAGCTTACTACATACAGATATATACAGCCACCACTAGGGGATGCTCACTACATACAGATATATACAGCCACCACTAGGGGGGGCTCACTACATACAGATATATACAGCCACCACTAGAGGGAGCTCACTACATACAGATATATACAGCCACCACTAGGGGGAGCAGTCAGAAGAGTGGAGGCCCAGTGGTTCTCAGCCACTAAGGTGATGGCATCTGTGTTCTGGGATAAGGAGGGCTGCTGCTCGTGGACGACCTTCACAATGGTTCCACCATCAATGCAAGGGATTACATTGAACTTTTGGACCAATTGAAGGCAGCTCTGAAGGCCAAAAGGTGCAGCAAGCTGTCCAAAGGGATCTTGTTCCTGCAAGACAACGCCTCCGCTCACACTGCACAAGGGACCGCGGCAAAACTGGTGGAGCTAGGCTTCCCGCTGGTTGACCACCCACCTTATTCACCAGATCTCGCTCCCTCCGACTATCATCTGTTTCCAGAAGTAACACCTCAAGGGGACCAAATGTCCCCCCATTCCTGATGCCATGGCTGCTACGGGTGACTGGTTTGAGGCACAACCAAAATCCTTCTTTTTGCAAGGCTTACAGAACTTGGAATCCCGATGTAAGAAGTGTGTTGGCGTCAGTGGGAGGATGTGGGGGAAATGGAAAGTGTCATCTTCCTATCTCGTTTCTTTCTGGGTAAAGCCAATGACTCATCAGCGCCCCTCGTATAATCTTGACCCGGAGAAGGTTCAAGGCTAAAAAAAAAAAAGTCGGAAATCTGTCTGTCTTGGTAACCTTATTTGTATTTTTTCCCTTACTTGAATTACAATGCAGCAACCCCCAGATATGCTTTCCCCAATGGATTCTACGGACTCAGTTTAGTAATCCTGGTAATTCCCTCTAGAAGCGTCAGACTGAGCGCTGGACATTAGAGTTTCAGGACTGCTCTTCAGCCCCCGTCTAACCCCGGTGGAGCCACCAATCATTCGCCCATTTGGTCCTTCCTAATTCCTTCTTGCATGTCCATGTGGATAACAGTCTGTGAAAATGATCCCCAGACAGGAACACATGGAGCAAATGTATCAACACGGCCTCATTTATCAAAACTGGCTAACAGCAAATCAACAAACAGTAAAAAAAACTTTTTTGGTGCCGCTAGCAACCAATCACAGCGCAGCTGGTTCATCTCAGCAGAATAACACATAAAGCTGAGCTATGATTGGTTGCTATTGGCAATTTTACTCAAATTGGAGCAGAACTGGGGATTTGTATCCGACACAAAGAAACCGATTGTGCCTTAGATATGAAATGCCGAGCAGCGAAGGACAAGAGCCGCACTTATAGCAGCCGCCGCCCGAGTAGCTGCAGCGCCGCAGCAAACTAACAGCCGACTCAACAGTCAACGCAAGCGGCGAGCTGCCGCTCAAATTGTAGAGACTGACGAAGCGAAGCACGGCCGACATTCTTCACACCGAGAGACGCTCAGGGTTGAGAACAGCTTGGAAATTCTTGGAGGGGAAGCAAACAATATCTCCGGGTGTCGACCCAGCGCGCTACTGGCCAAATGAACAAACCAGGTTTATATGGCAACGCTCTCGGGTGGCCCACAGACACCCCGGACTACGCTGCTGTGAGCGAAAGGGTGTACTACCTGATGGAAAAACCAGAAACCTTGTATATGAAGAGGCCTCGCAGTAAACCTATAGAATGAACATGGCAATGCGAGGATCATCGTATTGTCTATTGTAGGTCATACATTAGCATCGGCCTCCTTTCCCGTATTCATGCGCACCTTCCCATATCTTGTCTATCCTAAAATATCTCGGTTTGTATTGCACGCGTTCTGTAACGGGTACCTGGACTAGTTACATATATGGTGTACTACAGAGACATGGAGAAGAGAAACTGCTCTCCTATGTCTACAGTGTAAGGGGACATCATAACAGCAGACTACACTCAATTGTGCCTCCTGTGTTATCTATATACAGGTGTCACCTCTCAGTGTAATCCTGTCTGTACAGGGAGGGGAGGAGGTGAGCTGTGACCATTGTGAATGGTGCCTCCTGTGTTATCTACATACAGGTGTCACCTCTCAGTGTAATCCTGTCTGTACAGGGAGGGGAGGAGGTGAGCTGTGACCATTGTGAATGGTGCCTCCTGTGTTATCTACATACAGGTGTCACCTCTCAGTGTAATCCTGTCTGTACAGGGAGGGGAGGAGGTGAGCTGTGACTATTGTGAATGGTGGCTCCTCTGTTATCTATATACAGCTGTCACCTCTCAGTGTAATCCTGTCTGTACAGGGAGGGGAGGAGGGGAGCTGTGACTATTGTGAATGGTGGACCCTGTGTTATCTATATATAGGTGTCTCCTCTCAGAGTAATCCTGTCTGTACAGGGAGGGGAGGAGGTGAGCTGTGACTATTGTGAATGGTGGCTCCTCTGTTATCTATATATAGGTGTCTCCTCTCAGTGTAATCCTGTCTGTACAGAGAGGGGAGGAGGTGAGCTGTGACTATTGTGAATGGTGGGCCCTGTGTTATCTATATATAGGTGTCTCCTCTCAGTGTAATCCTGTCTGTACAGAGAGGGGAGGAGGTGAGCTGTGACTATTGTGAATCGTGGGTCCTGTGTTATCTATATATAGGTGGCTCCTCTCAGTGTAATCCTGTCTGTACAGGGAGGGGAGGAGGTGAGCTGTAACTATTGTGAATGGTGATCCTGTGTTATCTATATACAGGTGTCACCTCTCAGTGTAATCCTGTCTGTACAGGGAGGGGAGGAGGTGAGCTGTGACTATTGTGAATGGTGGCTCCTGTGTTATCTATATACAGGTGTCACCTCTCAGTGTAATCCTGTCTGTACAGGGAGGGGAGGAGGTGAGCTGTGACCATTGTGAATGGTGGTCCTGTGTTATCTATATATAGGTGTCTCCTCTCAGAGTAATCCTGTCTGTACAGAGAGAGGAGGAGGTGAGCTGTGACTATTGTGAATGGTGGGTCCTGTGTTATCTATATATAGGTGGCTCCTCTCAGTGTAATCCTGTCTGTACAAAGAGGGGAGGAGGTGAGCTGTGACTATTGTGAATGGTGGCTCCTGTGTTATCTATATATAGGTGGCTCCTCTCAGTGTAATCCTGTCTGTACAGGGAGGGGAGGAGGTGAGCTGTAACTATTGTGAATGGTGGGTCCTGTGTTATCTATATATAGGTGTCTCCTCTCAGAGTAATCCTGTCTGTACAGAGAGGGGAGGAGGTGAGCTGTGACTATTGTGAATGGTGGTCCTGTGTTATCTATATATAGGGGTCTCCTCTCAGTGTAATCCTGTCTGTACAAAGAGGGGAGGAGGTGAGCTGTGACTATTGTGAATGGTGGCTCCTGTGTTATCTATATATAGGTGGCTCCTCTCAGTGTAATCCTGTCTGTACAAAGAGGGGAGGAGGTGAGCTGTGACTATTGTGAATGGTGGCTCCTGTGTTATCTATATATAGGTGGCTCCTCTCAGTGTAATCCTGTCTGTACAGGGAGGGGAGGAGGTGAGCTGTAACTATTGTGAATGGTGGGTCCTGTGTTATCTATATATAGGTGTCTCCTCTCAGTGTAATCCTGTCTGTACAGGGAGGGGAGGAGGTGAGCTGTGACTATTGTGAATGGTGGCTCCTGTGTTATCTATATATAGGCATCTCCTCTCAGTGTAATCCAGCCTGTACAGGGATGGGAGGAGGTGAGCTGTGACTATTGTGAATGGTGGGTCCTGTGTTATTTATATACAGGTGTTACCTCTCAGTGTAATCCTGCCTGTACAGGGAGGGGAGGAGGTAAGCTGTGACTATTGTGAATGGTGGCTCCTGTGTTATCTATATACAGGTGTCACCTCTCAGTGTAATCCTGCCTGTACAGGGAGGGGAGGAGGTGACCTGTGACTACTGTGAATGGTGGATCCTGTGTTATCTATATACAGGTGTTACCTCTCAGTGTAATCCTGCCTGTACAGGGAGGGGAGGAGGTGAGCTGTGACTATTTTGAATGGTGCATCCTGTGTTATCTATATATAGGTGTCACCTCTCAGTGTAATGCTGTCTGTGCAGAAAGGGGAGGAGGTGAGCTGTGACTATTGTGAATGGTGGGTCCTGTGTTATCTATATATAGGCATCTCCTCTCAGTGTAATCCTGCCTGTACAGGGAGGGGATGAGGGGAGCTGAGACTATTGTGAATGGTGGTCCTGTGTTATCTATATATAGGTGTCTCCTCCCAGTTTACACTCCTGTCTGTGATGATATGGAGATGACTGCAGATCAGGAAGTGTCAGACTATTATTAGGCTTAATGGTCAATATGCAGGGAGGGGGCAGAGGTAAGCTGTGACTATAGTGAATGGTGTCCCCTTTCAGTACAATCCTGCCTGTGATGATAATGAGGTGACCACTGAGAAGTTTTCTCTGCAGATCAGAAAGTGTCAGACTGTTAGTCCTAGTGGTCAGTGCGCAAGGAGGGGGGAGGAGGTGAGCTGTGTCAGACTATTGTTAGTCCTAATGGTCAGCGTGAGAACTGCAGGATTTTAGATTTATTTTTTAAATTTGTCATAACACATAATAAATTAATAAAACTTCTTTAAAAATATGTTTAATATAAAAATGTGGCTGTGTGATGATGGTACATGGTGTGGCTCGGGTACAGTAACCACGTGCGGTTTATTGCCAATCGCCAGGTTTCTCCTTTTCGTGCAAAGTAGAGCCGTTCGGCTTCAGACTGGTGAGATTTGTGCATTGCGGGATGCATGGATCTGGCATCAATCTGCAGAATGGCGTCATGCACATGAGCGATGTTTTCCCGCATGCAAATGACAGCATGTGCTATCCTTGGACAGTGCGATCCTCCGCCGCGGCTGACAGTTGTGGCACAGGATCGCTACTTCCCGAAGTGATGCGAGGCAGTTTTAATATAAAAATACTTATTATATTCATGGAAATCCCATGCTGGCGAGCGCAGGATTGGACCGTGCATCATGGCACCGTATTGCACTTGCTCGAGCGAAGTTACCCTTAAAGGGGTTGTTCAGGATTAGAAAAACATGGCTACTCTTTCCCAAAAACAGCACCACTCATGATCATAGGTTGTGGGTGGTATTGCAGCCCAGCCCTTGATGGGAGGTGCACTACCAGACACAACCCACAGACAAAAGTGGCGCTGTGTTTGGAAGAAAGCAGCCATGTTGTTCTATGGCCATAAGCAGTTGTATTATTCCTGCAGTGACTCCAGTCAGTGGCCCCATTAGGTAGGTTCTACACAAGCCCTAAACCCACGGGGGCACACTGCTACGCCTCCCCCGGCAGCCCCGTGCTTCCAGTATGTGGAGCGTCTTGGCCACCTCTCGATCTGGGAGCTTTTAGGACTTTTTTATACTTCTTGAATAATCACCAAAAGATACAGTTTTTGCAGGAGGAAGGCGAAGCATTAAGTGAAACCATGTGCTGCGCTCCAAGAGCAATCAGCCGGCGTGATTGCAGGGGAAATATTGTCAGTGCCACTACACAAGCTATTAGCATCAAGAGCGTGTAGAATCACTGCGCAGAACACACATGCTGGCCGTCAGGTGACAGCGAGCCGCTGGGGGAGCGCCCTGCTGATCGGACCGTCGCTGCACTGCGTATTGGTACATCGGGTTTCGTGTATTCGGGGCGCAGCAGTGTTACTAAGGGTGCTCCTTGTGGGCGCACGTTGTGAGCAGCTACACCCAAAGAGACGGGCAGCCATGTGCTCAGCCATTCAGACGGCCGTTTAGTCCAACATGAGTTCTGCCCCCGTGCGGACACGCAGGAAGTCTAGCATGCTGCATGTCAATATGCATGAGGACAACCCACTGCAATCAACGGGGCCTGTTCTCTGCCTGCTGCGTGCGCGGACGTTTAGTGTGTGAATGCGGCCCAAACGCAGATATCGATGCATGATGGCCTCACACTTCGGCCACGTCCAATTAGCCATGCGGATTTTCGGTGCAGAATTTTCCACGTTGCAACAAGATCTGCATCGGTGTTGTGAATATATTCCAGCTGTCTCCATGTTTGGTGTATCCTGCCCAATCCATGCCGTTCTGAAGCAGATAGTAAATCCAACGGGGGGGTGCGACTGGGGGGGAGCGCGCCCCTCCCCCACTGATCCCGGACCGCTTCTTACAAAAGTCTTCCAAGCCATCAAGAATTGAAAATAGTTACAGCTCACACCTGTGCAAAACATGGCAACCAAATTGGTGCATCTGATGTAACAGATCTCCCATTGGGGGCGTTCACACGGGCAGGATATCTGACCGGTTGTGATAAGGTCAGGGGAGCTCCATGATGTCATTCACATAAGCGGTCCCCCTCACATAATACTCGGACATCAGATTTCTGGCCATTTTGCTAAAAAAATCATTCCGCCATTATTATCTATGGGAGTTGTATAAAATGGCGCAGATGGATGGTCATGTGAGTGCGATGCAAGTCGTCCAATGCATCACGCTCGCAGCACAAACTGCAGGTCTGCAAGAGCGATATCAGTGCGGGCTTCGCTGGGTCAGGGTAAATCTGCAATATGGAACAAGAGGCGCCCGGGTGCCATCACATTTTCTATCCACATTGGGGCTTGTTGGTATCACTAATCTGCAGCCTTGCAGCGTCGGGGTCCTGGGTTCAAATCCGACCAAGAGGGTTATGCACTGTGCCAATCGTATAGCTGCTTGCAGCTTACCATTCTGGTGCCATCCTTCTGCCAGACGTTGCCCCGGGCACTAGGCCTTCTGCACACGCCTCTGTGGTCTCACCCAGCACTATGGCTAGGCAGCAGTTCTCTGCTCTAGAGATTGCCAAGTTCAGGCGCCCCCACCAATCGCTCACATGCACGGATTTGGCGCGCGCAATTCTGTTGCACTAAGAAAAATTAAAAAACATTCTGCACAGGAAAAGGCGCATCTTGAACGTATTAAACTCATTGGCTATCGCAACGGCTGGGAGCGGCGCCGCATGCTTTTGAGCACACAACGTGCAAGAACGAAGTAGGGGAAAACCGCAACTGCTGATGTGCAAAAACGGGGTGCAAACGTGCGTCCGCTCCTGTGAGTCTGGCCGTATGCCCGTAGGCTTCATCATCAGGGCCAGTTCTGGGTCTGTCCCATCTAACCTCTTCCAGACAAGCCCCCCTCAGTTCTGCCATGGCCCTGCCACGCGGCCCACAGTCTGGCTGCAGCTTTCACCGCAGTACGCAACTGAATGTCCTGCTGCCAAAATCGGGGCCAAAAGCCGCAGTCTAATTGTGGATTTCATGAATTAAGCCGATTGTAACTTGGTCGTTCCGATCTCTAGGTCTTGTGTTTGTTCTATCGGGTTACTAGCCTCTGGTATAAGGACTGTGGGGGTCGGTACGATTAGTATCGGTCCCGCACCTACACGAGGCGTTCCCAGGTGTGGTCTAGGCTCTTCCTGTGTGAAGGCCCCCTGTGCTGCCTGCTCAGCTCTGCTACATGGGCTGCCAAGCTACACCTCGCCTAATCCCCCAGTGACGCGGCCCACCCTGGACCTTCGAACGCAAAGCGTTTTGGAGGGGGGGGGGGGGGTTCCCTCTCCATCTTCCAAGTCCTCCCCTTTTATGTTTCTGTGCACAGGGCCGTCTAATATTACACATCGATTTGGAGGGCATCAGCTCTGCCGTTGGTTGAGGGCTTCCTTCAGCATTACTCATCCACCACAAATGGCGCGATCATTTGTTTCAGTTTCTGCTGCGATTACAAAATACCAAAACTATATTTTATTTCGGTTTCTCAGTTTTGCACAATGAAACACATTGAGCCCCTGCCATCCATAAGACATAATGCACGGCCGTCCATGGGAACTGCTGCCCACCCCGGGCAAACATTTACGCCATGGAGCGGGAAGGGTTAAAGACCTACGGTAGGCAGGCAATATCGCCAGCTAATTTGTACGTTCTCTCTTGGCTCAGTTTTCTCTAGTTTCCTCCAAACTTCAAAAACATCCTAATGGGTTAACCTGGCATCTAGACTGGATGAACGTGCTACAATGTGTGCCCTCCAAGCACAAGGAGCCACCAGCCGGTCTTCTATACAGTCCCTGCGCCAACATCTGGGCCTGTACAAAGACCATCCCGATCCGCACACACATCCACACGGAGCCGCAGGCTGTCCTCACCGGGAAGATCATTACATAGTGCTCTATCATCTGCAAATACTGAGATTGTACAAAGAATAGGGCCCAACACTGCCCCCTGTGGTACCCCACTAGTAATGGTGACCCCTCCAACACTGCCCCCTGTGGTACCCCACTAGTAATGGTGATCCCTCCAATACTGCCCCCTGTGGTACCCCACTAGTAATGGTGACCCCTCCAACACTGCCCCCTGTGGTACCCCACTAGTAATGGTGACCCCTCCAACACTGCCCCCTGTGGTACCCCACTAGTAATGGTGACCCCTCCAACACTGCCCCCTGTGGTACCCCACTAGAATTGGTGACCCCTCCAATACTGCCCCCTGTGGTACCCCACTAGTAATGGTGACCCCTCCAATACTGCCCCGTGGTACCCCACTAGTAATGGTGACCCCTCCAATACTGCCCCCTGTGTTACCCCACTAGTAACAGTGATCCCCCCAGTACGGCCCCCTGTGTTACCCCACTAGTAATGGTGACCCCTCCAATACTGCCCCGTGGTACCCCACTAGAATTGGTGACCCCTCCAATACTGCCCCCTGTGGTACCCCACTAGTAATGGTGACCCCTCCAATACTGCCCCGTGGTACCCCACTAGTAATGGTGACCCCTCCAATACTGCCCCCTGTGTTACCCCACTAGTAACAGTGATCCCCCCAGTACGGCCCCCTGTGTTACCCCACTAGTAACAGTGATCCCCCCAGTACTGCCCCCTGTAGTACCCCACTAGTAACAGTGATCCCGCCAGTACTGCCCCCTGTAGTACCCCACTAGTAACGGTGACCCCCCCCAGTACTGCCCCCTGTGGTACCCCAATAGTAACGTTGACCCCTCCAATACTGCCCCCTGTGGTAGCCCACTAGTAACGGTATACAGAATAGCTATTAGCAAAATAAAAAACAAAATTTTCCGCGCTCAGTGAATAGTGTGTTGCCACAGAAGAGTAGCAGCTCAGAAATATAAAGGAGTTACACTTACTGGGAAGGAGGGGGGTATGATGACCATGGGCCCCCTCCTCGAAGTGATGTCTCTTGTTTCTCCAGATAGATGTTTCCACACGTTAGGGATGAAGTATTAACACTTTTATTCCAGTATTCGTTTAAAAAACAGACAACGCGTTTCTGTGCTCACAGGCGCCTTTCTCCAGCCATGATTTAACAGTGTACTTGTTACATATATATAGCATAACTTACATTACAGGTTGCAGGTGTCTCTCAGTGGCGGCGGCCATATTGGGGGAGTGTTTCCAAATTGTCAACGTCATCACGCCGGTCATGTGATCGGCGTTTTGACGTTCTACTAGTCCTGGTATTATTCGCTGGTGGCGACCATATTGGGGGCGTGTTAAAGCCTGCCCACGTCATGACGCTGATCGAATAATCAGCGTTCTGACGTTCAACTATTTCTAGTATCACTTGCTGATAGCGGCCATCTTGGGGACGTGTTAGTCCGCCCACGTCTACACACTAGTAATGGTGACCGCTCCAATACCACCCCCTGTGGTACCCCACTAGTAACGGTGACCCCTCCAATACCGCCCCTTGTGGTACCCCACTAGTAACGGTGACCCCTCCAATACCGCCCCTTGTGGTACCCCACTAGTAACGGTGACCCCTCCAATACCGTCCCCTGTGGTACCCCACTAGTAACGGTGACCGCTCCAATACCGTCCCCTGTGGTACCCCACTAGTAACGGTGACCCCTCTACAACACTGCCCCCTGTGGTACCCCACTAGTAACGGTGACCCCTCCAATACCGTCCCCTGTGGTACCCCACTAGTAACGGTGACCGCTCCAATACCGTCCCCTGTGGTACCCCACTAGTAACGGTGACCCCTCTACAACACTGCCCCCTGTGGTACCCCACTAGTAACTGAGGCCTCTACTACTTGCAGCCGTGGTACCCCACTAGTAACGCCTCTAATACTGTACTCTGGAGCCCCACTAGTAACAGTAACCCCTCTACATTACTGCCCCCTGTGGTACCCCACAAGTAACTGACGCCTCTACAACACTGCCCCCTGTTGTACGCCACTAGTAACTGATGCCTCTACAACACTGCCCCCTGTGGTACTCCACTAGTAACTGATGCCTCTACTACTCGCACCTGCGTACCCCACTAGTAACCCCTCCAATTCTGTACTCTGGTGCCCCACTAGTAACAGTGACCCCTCTACAATACTGCCCCCTGTGGTACCCCACTAGTAACTGACGCCTCTACTACTTGCATCTGTGGTACCCCACTAGTAACCCCTCCAATTCTGTACTCTGGTGCCCCATTAGTAACAGTGACCCCTCTACAATACTGCCCCCTGTGGTACCCCACTAGTAACTGACGCCTCTACTACTTGCATCTGTGGTACCCCACTAGTAACCCCTCTAATACTGTACTCTGGTGCCCCACTAGTAACAGTGACCCCTCTACAATACTGCCCCCTGTGGTACTCCACTAGTAACTGACGCCTCTACTACTTGCATCTGTGGTACCCCACTAGTAACCCCTCTAATACTGTACTCTGGTGCCCCACTAGTAACAGTGACCCCTCTAAAATACTGCCCTCTGTGGTACACCACTAGTAACTGACACCTCTACTACTTGGACCTGTGTACCCCACTAGTAATAGTGACCCCTCTACAATACTGCCCTCTGTGGTACACCACTAGTAATTGACGCCTCTACTACTTGCACCTGTGTACCCCACTAGTAACAGTGACCCCTCTACAGTACTGCCCTCTGTGGTACCCCACTAGTAACTGACGCCTCTACTACTTGCATCTGTGGTACCCCACTAGTAACCCCTCTAATACTGTACTCTGGTGCCCCACTAGTAACAGTGACCCCTCTACAATACTGCCCCCTGTGGTACACCACTAGTAACAGTGACCCCTCTACAATACTGCCCCTATGGTACCCCACTAGTAACCCCTCCAATACTGTACTCTGGTGCCCCATTAGTAACAGTGACCCCTCTACAATACTGATCCCTGTGGTGGTGGTTGTTAGCAATTTGGTCGTCCAGGACCCTCAGTAACCCTGGGGGCTATCTTGTCCTCCGCGAGTCTGGGGCTGGCCATCTTGTCCTCCGTGGATGTTATCCTAGTTTAGCATCACGCTTCGCCCCAATGCCATCGTATGTTTTATCTCTGGCATAGATTCTCCAGCCTGGTCAGTTTTTGATCCAAGAGAGATGAAGTCTCACACGTATTCTATGACCTCATTGTCGATTTTGATTTGAATTTGGCCACTTTTTGCCGTTGCCATAATTTTAGTCTTCTTTACTTTCAGATAGAGGCCCATTTCTTCACTTTCAAGTCTAATCTTCGATATCAGCTGCTTCAGACCGGCTTCTGTTTCTGCAATCAGAGTTGTGTCATCTGCAGAACGGAGATTGTTGATGTTTTTGCCACCTATTTTCACCCCGATATCCCATTCGTCTCGGTCCATTTTCCGCATGATCACTTCTGCATATAGGTTAAACTAGAAGGGTGAGAGGATACAGCCCTGTCGGATGCCTTCTCCGATCTCAAACCAATCTGTGTCCCCATACTTTGTTCTCACAGTGGCTTTCTAATTAGTATAAGCACTACCAGTACTAACTGTGACCCCTCCAATAGTGCCTCCTGTGGTACCGCACTAGTAATGGTGACCCCCTCCAATACTGCCCTCTGTGGTACCCCACTAATACCAGTGACCCCTCTAGTACTGCCCCCTGTGGTACCGCACTAGTAATGGTGACCCCCTCCAATACTGCCCCCTGTGGTACACCACTAATACCAGTGACCCCTCTAGTACTGCCCCCTGTGGTACACCACTAGTAATGGTGACCCTCTAATACTGCCTTCTGTGGTACCCCACTAGTAACAGTGACTCAATCAATGCAGAGGTATTGTTCCATCTTCCCATTTGCATACTTCCCAGAGGATTATGGATAGCCTTATACAGGTAATCTCCTCACATACCTTCTAGGTTCTCTCCTTAAGGAGAAACAATATCCTTCCTGACCTTAGAAACCCTTCTATTGTGGGTAAAACGTTTGAAGTCAGACTTACCGGCCTATAGATTCCACGTTCACTTTTTGACCCCTTTTTTGAACACTGGCGCCAATCCAGTGGAACAGACCCCGTCACTATAGAGGAAGCAATGGTCTATCACAAACCCAGAGGTATATGCCATTGGGATGCTGAGATTTATCTATTTTAATCTTTTTAAGGCAGTTCCACACAGGGTCCTGGGTTAAACTGGTGACATTCAGGACCCCTTCACACAACCATGTTTGTACACATACATCTGGAACTCATTAGGCTAAATAGCCTTTAAAATCATGCCGTGGGTGTGTCAGGCGCCCATGTAAACTGGCCCTGTGAGCGCAAAAAGTACAGTACTATGCATAAAAAAAGCACATCGATCATTGCGCAAATGCACTGCGCGTACGCAAATGTTTTTGTGCATACACTTGTGTGAAGCCGCCCTTAGTGGAGAGTTTACTTTATCACTTTGCAGCTTATCTGACATTTCATTTTCCTGAGTAAATTCCCTGGAGAAAAAAAAACTTAATAGATTTGTTTTCTCCTCATCAGCCTCTACAATTTTTCCTACATTATTTATTAAAGGGCCAGTACTTGAATTATTAATCTTTTCACTATTTATATAAATTGAAAAACAGTTTAGGGTTAGCTTTAGCTCTTTGGCAAGGAGTCTCTCTGTCTCCATCTTTGCGACTTTTTGCACAATGGCCGTTCCTCTATTCGGGTCCTGTACAAGTTGGGTAAGGCAACTATCTTTAGTAATTGACAGAAACGTGTTATCTTTATGGAGATCTGCAGGTTTCAGTTCCCCGGTTTATATTCCGATGGTTAAAATGGTTAGCATTAGTCCCCTTATTGGCCAGGCTTCCACCGTTAGTCCCCTTATCGGTCCGAATTCACAATCCCACGTACCGTAATTTGTCAATCGTACATAGAATGAAATACCTGAAATGACTGATACTTCTGTCACTCACTGGATGACTTTACAGGGGGATGATGCTCCAAAATATGCAATTAACCATTACATGTCTCCTATCCACCCTCTACTTGATCGCTGCCTCTCACAGACTCTGTCCACATTGGCTGCAGCAGTGCCATGGCAGTATACTCACATGATCGCTTCAGCCAATAGTTATAGACACGCAGGACGTCACCAGCGATGTCCTATATACAGAGCATTGGCCTTTAGCTCCTAGCCCATGTAATCTATAATGGGGCATCACTGGACCAGGAGGCAGTGACATCACAGGTCACATGATGTACCGCTGATAAGGAGATCAGGCACATCGTGGCACAGGTAAGTATATTACTAGACTACTCTAGGGAGAATTAGCGAAGAAGAAATTAGCATCTCGCAGCAAATGTAATGGCACTTGCTGACTGTAATGATCATTGTCATGTCTGTAATACTAAAACAAATCGCTTCCAACCGATGGAAAGGTTTTCTATTAGTCAGGACATGTAAATATTGTTCAGTGTATGTCCGGGGGTTTAACTATAGTGGTCACACCCGGGTCCTGGAACCTCAAGGGCCCATAAAGTCTCTTCTCCACTTATAAGGAAACCATTACTATAAATGAAACATTATGGTTGGAAACAAAGTTGGATAAGTTTCCCATTCTTGGGTGTGTCCAGCCAGGGCTTTTACCCCAGGACCGGACACAGTTGATGCTTTTTTGGCGCAGTTCTTGCACCAATCTGCCATCCAACACAAGACGTTTGTCTGTCCGATGCAGAGAGGCATCTGGCATAAAAAAATGATGCACTAGTGGCCTTAAATGGTCCTATAGAAAACTATGGGATCGTTTCTGGCACCAGTTGTATTGAAACCCAGTGGGAAAAAAATGACAGATGGCCGTGCATATAGGCAGCCAGCTATATAGATTCAGGATTAAGGTACAGCAGCTTCGAGTTATGCCCCTAGCATGGTAGAGTTGGAAGGGTTCTCCGGGGACATCGGGGCCAACCCCCTGCTCAGTGCAGGATCACTAAATCATCCCAGACAGATGTCTGTCCGGCCTCTGAAGACTTCCATTGAAGGAGAACTCACCACCTCCCGTGGCAACCTGTTCCACTCATTGATCCCCTCACTGTCTAATATCTAATCTGTGTCTACTCCCTGTTGCGGAAGGTTTTGGTTTTCATTCACGGAGGTCAGGTTTATGCTAGTGCTGTTTTGGATTTGCCTCTCAGCTTTCTTTAGCACTGGTGGAGTGTCTATGGGACTGTTCTGCTACCTGTTGCACCTGCTTAGCAATTAGGGAGGGTTTTCATTCCTGTCCTGGCTGTGGACCTGTGCTGATTATTCTTGATTTGATGGTTGGTTGATTCAGAGCTGGATCTTGGTCTCCTGTTTTTCTCTGCTCATCTCAAGCGAAGTATTGTGGGTATTGGTGGTAGTTGTATTCTTACTTCGTTGTTTACTTCTGTCGTGAGTGGTCTAGGTTCGTGGGCCGAGTGCATCCTTATCAGGATGGGACAGCCGCTATAGGCAGGTACGGTCTCTTATTCCATCAAATAGGAAAACTTCCCCTCTCCATCTGTAATTCCACACATCATATGTGGTGGTTTATGTTTTGTTCCACTGTGTAAACATAGCCCTACTTGATACATTCTTCCACTTGGATGTGCAGCCATTTATGACCACTCTGAGTCCGATCACTCAGCCAGTTGTGAATCCACCTAACAGTTGCCTTGTCAATCCCAGATTTGGTCATTTTTTCAATAAGTATGGTATGAGATACTTTGTCAAATGCTTTACTTAAGTCAAGATATACTATATCCACCGCATTTCCCTGATCAACCCAGTCAGTGATTCTGTCATAGGAGGACATTAGATCCGTCTCTCATGACTTGTTTGTTACAAACCCATGCTGGCTCTGGTTAATTACTCCATTCTCATCCAAGTACTCGCATACATCCTGTTTAATAATTTGTTCAGAGATCTTTCTCGGTATAGAAGTCAGGCTCACAGGCCTGTAGTTTCCTGGATCCACCTTCTTCCTTTTTTGAAGACAGGGACAACATTTGCCCTTCTCCAATCTTCTGGGACTTCTCCTGTTCTCCAGGAATTGTCACAGATTATGGCGTGTGGTTCAGCAATTACCTCCACTGATTCCTTTAGTATCCTAGGATGTAATTCATCTGGACCCGGAGACTTGAATTCATGTAAGTTAGCTAAGTGTTCCCTCACCATCTCTCTGCTTACAGATAGCTTGCATTCTTTTATTCCCCCAATAGCACATGGATGTTCAGTTAATGTTACATCTACTTTCTGAAAAAAGAAAAACAGATACAAAATAAGAATGTAAAAGTTCGGACTTCCCAACATAATTTTTAACCAATTCAATATTTTCATCTTTTAAACATCCAATAGCATCTTTGACTTTTTTTGCTTTTAACACCCCCCCCCCCCCCTCCTCCACACACACACACACACACACACATCCTTTTTTTATTGCTTTTGGACTCTCTTACAAGCCTCAATTCATTATAAGCTTTAGCTTTTCTGACACTTTCCCTACAGTTTCTGCAGACCGCATTATATTCTTCTTTATATATGCCCTCTTTCAAGGATAGCATGATCACGGCCACCTAAGGTCCCAGCCACTCTTACTTCCTCAACCATTCCCTCCCTGTTGGTAAGAATTAGGTCCAAGATAGCAGATCCCCTTGTTTTCTCTTCTACCTTCTGGAAGATAAAGTTGTCACAAGAGCAGATAAGAATCTGTTGGATCCATTACTTTTACCTGAGAGATTCCCAACAAATGTCTGGATGGGTAAAATCTCCCATGATCACTATGTTGGGCTTCTTTGAGAGCTTGGCCATCTGATGTAGAAAGAGTTCCCCCATATCTTCTGCTTGTCCAGGCGGCCTATAGTAAATGCCTACAATGGGGTCCTTTCTGTTGTTCTCTCCTTGTATTCTTACCCAAACAGTTCCTACAGAACTCCCGGCTCTGAAGCTTGAATCTCTGTGGAGATGAATGTTCTCCTAACATACAACACAACACCTCCTCCCCTTTTATTAGGTCTGTTTCTTATAAGTACATTGTATCCTTCAAGCCTTGTATCCCAATCATGTGTATCATCCCACCAAGTGTCCGTGATGCCGATGACGTCATATTTCTTTTCCTGTGTTCGGAGCTCCAATTCTTCTTGTTTGTTTCCCATGCTCTGGGCATTTGTGTAGAAACATGTTAGTTTGTGATCGGGGTCTCTTGTTCATCTGCCTTCCTTCTGATTTATTGTCGCTTCTTGGATTAGTTGCCTTATCGGTCAGGCTCCCAGTAAAAAGATGAAGAAGGCAGCACTTCACGCAGCGAATAGATATGTACAAAGACCTTTATTTAGCCCATGGTCAGAGCGCCAGCATCATGGATGCTGTAGTCCTTTAGGTTATATGTGGTAGTGGCGCCTTACTGGGCCGCAATCTTCGCGAGATTTCCGGAACTCCGCACATGAGCGGTTGACACCTACGGAAGCCGGCACTCTGTGTAGTGCCAGCATATATCATGCTGTTACAGGGGTGATGCAGAAGCCATGATGGAAAGCACACGAACCGGATGCCCATGCACCTGCTGGTAATGATTATCAATTGTGTAGTTGGTTGTGTATTGGCTGTTTTAGGTGGTGGGAGGTGTTTGCTGCACATAAATTGTATTGTCTGCTTTTGAGCAACCAGCTTGAAAAAGACCCTTTTAGGGTCGAAACGTCGCTGGTGCTCTGACCATGGGCTAAATGAAGGTCTTTGTACATATCTATTTGCTGTGTGGAGTGCCGCCTTCTTCATCCTTTTCCTTGGAGTATATTGGGATTCAGGATGCAGTCCCCTTGAAGGCGAGCACCTACTGCTTTGGGATTTCCAATTGAACTCTGAATTGCGGTGAGTGCTGCTGACAAATCCTTTTTTCACAGGTCGGGCTTCCAGTGTTAGTTACTGTAAAGTTTGGAAGCCTCGGTTATTTTTATATTAAGTGAATCTGTTATGTCAGTTGGGCACCCCACGCCTCAGCACAGATGCAGGGAGGTGTCCTAACAAAAGCACAACAACTCAAGGTATATGCTAAAACAGATTATACCACTTCAGGCAAAGACAGAAGGAGAAACCTGTCCCTCACTAATCAGGGGAAGTCTGGAATCCTGGCCTAAAAGTGAAGTAGGTGTCCTAATAAGGACGGCCCCACGGTCTTCACCTGGGACCCGACCATCCCTGACTGGGCTCCTGGAGAGATGTATAAAACACGTTACTGTTCACAATTAATGTCTGGCCACCTGCACAGACACACAGAATACGTCACAGTTCACCCCAATAACACAGAAAAGGAACCCCCTCAGAACTCTGACGTATACAGATAGTACGCTATAGCTAGTGCAAGTGTTCTCATACCAAGAAGAAAGAGTCAGACACCGAACTGACAGAGGGAACAGTTTCTGGCATCAACCACCTGACAACACACAAGACATCAGATGTTTAGAGGCCGCAACTGTCAAAGGGAAGGAGAGAGGGGGTCCGCATAATATGCAGACGGGAAATACAGGTGTGCAGACAGTCCTCAGGGAAGGTGAGAGAAACACTTCAGACTAAACATGCATAGCACCAAGCCCTGAGTGGGAAAAAACTGAATGAATAAGTGACCGACTTCTAGCCAGAGGAGCTGGAATTTATGTGCAGCAGACCAGTGGGGATTGGCTGGCTGGAGAAACACACAGCCAACCAGCTCAATTATCCCACACCTGTGAAGCTGTGCTGCTGGAAGCCTATGTAGAACAACAAATCCCAGCAGCACAACCTGACAACATCCCTATTAACTATTCTGCCTGTTCTAACCCCTCCCACTGCTCCGCCCACATTTCCATTACTTAGTCCCAGCTTACTGCCTGCAGTATCTTTCGGTTTGCTCCCCCAGTCCCTATTTTACCCTCTTAACGGTCACCCTATGTCTTTTGACAACGGGCATTAAGGGTCTTTAATCTGCTTAAATTTAACCTATATTGCCTTACAAAAACGGAACAGAGAGTGGTCAAAATGTGGCATGGATCAACAAATGATACTATTAAAAAGTAGAACTCATTCTGCAAAAGAAAGGCTGACAAAGGTCCTTAGACATACCGGTAATTCTGTTTTTCGTGGAGTCTCCACAATAGCACCAGCTGATTATCTTCCCCTGATAGGACAGGAAACACACCGAGAGGTTTAAAGCTCCCCCCCCCCCCCCTCCTCAGCATTTATAACAAAACCAGTAGGAGGTAGGGATCAACTTAAAAAATAAGCTTTCCTTAATTAATCATGAAATAACAAACAAAAAAAGGAAAATAAGGGAGGGAATATAAGGGCGCGGTCGTGGAGACTTCACGAAAAAAGGATTACCGATAAGTCTAATCTAACTTTCCCCATCATCTCCACGACAGCACCAGCTGAGACATACCAGGGAAACACGATCTAAAGCGGGATCGTCCTCATCTGCCCGAACATCCAACCTATAATGTTTGATAAAGGTATGTGACCATTCCCACACCGCCGCTCTTCATATTTGGTCTATGGATGTAGTAGCCTGCTCTGCCCAAGAAACAGACATTGCCCTGGTGGAGCGGGCTCTGAGCCCCCGGGGCTGGCTTTGTAAGCCTTCATGATGGCAGAACGGCTCCATATAGATACTCTTAAACACTTTCCTACCCTTGTTATCTCACAGGAACTGCAGAGATAACTTCCTATCCTTCCTCCACTGTTTGGTGGACTTCATATACTGCACAATGGCCCTTCTGACATCCAGGTAATGGAAGGATCGTTCCTTATCATTCATCGGACTGTTACAGAACAAAGGGACTATTATGTCCCGGGATCTGTGAAATTGAGATACCACCATTGGTCAGAAGGAAGGGTCTCACCTGAACATGATCTTACTTCCCGTGTCTCTGAAGGAAGGTGTTCGGACTGACCACGCCTGGAGCTCACTGACTACCCGCTGTGGTAATGGCTACCAGAGAAACCGATTAAAAGGTTAAATACCTAATGCAGATAGAATCTATAGGTTAAAACGGAGGCCCTGACAGCGCCAAAAAATTCTGTTCACGTTCCAAGAGGAAACCAGATTAGAGACTCTAGGTTTTAGTCAGTATGCCGCTTTTAAGAACCTACCAACCCAACTCCCCTCTGAGTGCTGCCAGCTGTACCCCAAGAGTACTAGGCGAGGGACCCAGATCCAATCCTGCTTGTAAGAACTCCAAGATTATCACTGAATCTGGGAAAGAAAAGTTCAAGTGCCTGTTCACGCACCAGGAAGAAATTGTATCCGTTGTATCCTCCTACTAGTCAGCAATGTATCTACTACTTTACACAAAAAAGAACCCTCGCCTAATAAGATGGATTTTTCAGCAGCACCGCTGCAAGATGCAACCCCGCCACACCCCGTTGTCTTAGGGGACCTTGCGTCAGGAGATCTTTGTGGGGTGGAAGCAGTATGGGATCGCTGCTGCTTAGACTCCTTAGTAGGGAGAACCAACTCCTTTTGGGTAAAACCGGTACTACAAAAATGACAGAACAATTTTAGTGCCTGAATTTTTGCAACACCTTGGGGATTAAGGGAACCGGAGTAAAGGCATAAACCAATCCCTGTCCCCAATGTTGAAGTAGCACATCTATACCCCTTGGATGGTGTATGGGAGTTGAGGGAAAAAGGTTTTTCTGATTTTTTTCTGGTAACGAACAGATCTGTCTGAGGAAGCCCCCACTAGTGCACTATATTCTAGAAGGCCTCTTGTGAAAGTGACCGTTCTTCCAAATGCTGGAGACTGAGGAAATCAGCCGTCACATTTGGAACACCCAAGTGGGTCACTGATATCGACTGAACATGATGTTCCGCTCAGCAAAAAAAATTCTCTGAACTAAGCTCTGCAGGGATCATGCCGAACATACGCCACGGCTGTGACAATGTCAATAATAAATGTTTCCCTTTGATTAAACTCTGGGATTTTTGCAGGGTTGTCCAGATTGCCAACAGCGCTCTTAAATTTGACAATTGTTCCCCGATTTCCTGAGACCAGGTTCCCTGGAAGTATGCATGGTCTTCTTGGGCCGCCTAATCATGAGCGCTGCCATCTGTCGTGATCAGCACTACTGGGTTTGGGAACCAGTCTACGCCCCCCGCTAAGTTGCTCTCTGACAACCACCAGCGGAGCGTATTTTTCACTGTCCTTATTACGGTTTTGTTTTTTTAGTCCAAAAAGGTCTGTCTTTTGTCCCACATGGACAGCACAAACCTTTGGGGCGTTCTTGAATGGTGTTGGCCCCAAGCTACCGCTGGAAAACAGCTGTCAGTGACATGGCCGTCCTGATGGTACAAAGTCTTTGCCTCAGAAATTGCGAGACTCACAGGATGAGATCCTGTCCCTGTACTACAGGGAGAAATGAACGCCGTCGTACTGAATCCAGTGGGACGCCTACGAATAGAGATGAGCGAGCATACTCGCTAAGGGCAATTACTCGATCGAGCATTGCCCTTAGCGAGTACCTGCCCGCTTGGAAGAAAAGGTTTGGCTGCCGGTGCGGGTGAGAGGCGAGTTGCGGCAGTGAGCAGGGAGGAGAGAGGGAGAGAGATCTCCACTCCGTTCCTCCCCGCTACCCGCCGGCAGCCAAACCTTTTCTTCCGAGCGGGCAGGTACTCGCTAAGGGCAATGCTAGCTCGAGTAATTGCCCTTAGCGAGTATGCTCGCTCATCTCTACCTACGAACCTTTCCTTCTGACTGGGTTCTGTGTCCGACTTCTCCCGATTTATTAACCAACCTAGACACTGTAGCAGTTGGTAACAGTGACAATGGACATTAGATCCCTGTTGTCGGCTACTACGAGGATGTGATCTAAATAAGGGATGCTGATAATAGAACTTTTCTCTTAAGTTAGCAACCAGCGCCGCCATCACTTTGTGACAATCCAAGAAGCTGAAGATATCCCGAAAGGAGGTCACCTGTATTGAAAGTGCTTTACCTTTCCTCCAATAATGACCGCGAATCTGAGACTCTTCTGAGCTTCGGGGTAAATGGGAATATGAAAATATGCATCCTTCAGGTCTGTGGTTGCCATGAGGGCACCCCTCTGGATCTACCTCACCGCTGGGTTTGCAGTCTCCATTCTGAACCGTCTGTACCTGAGAACTCTGTTCAGAGGCTTCAGATTAACCTGAATTCCCCGTTTGTTTTCTTGTGTTTTTTAATAAGAAAAAGGCGGGAATAGGGACCCCTCTTTTGCTGATCCTGGGGTACTGGTATTATTGCACCCTGACTCCCCGACGTAGAAGGGACATCTGAGGAGTGCCTGTGGTTGCCTGAAAAGACTGTGGGGGTTGAGACATCCACTATATGTGGTAGCCCTCTCTTCATTCTTGAGATCCATGTATTTCGGCACAACAAGGTCCTATTTTTCGAAATGCCTGTAACCCTGCCCCCACCGGGATTGCGTCATTGCCTACGCCTCTAGAAATCCGAATGACTGGGGTTGAAGAGAATTTTTTCCTTTACCTCCTTTCGCATAACTCCAGCACCCAGATATACCTTCGCCCCTATAGCTCTCCTGTTGCTTTCGGCCACAAAGAAGGGCCTTTTTCCTTTGAGGTTTTTCTTCCGGAGAGCCCTTTTTTCTATCTGAAGCTTTCTCCAGACTTTTGTGTAGGTCAGGGCCGAAGAGGAACTGACCATGAAAGGGCAGAGAGCATAATTTACCCCTAGAGACTGAGTCCCCGGACCATGTCTCTAGCAGAAGTATCCTCCTGGCCGAATTAGATAAAGCTGCAGATCTTGCTGACAGCTTCAGTGTCTGAGGCGGAATTACCAAAAACTAGTTGCCATTTTCAGAATTGGCCTGATGGCCTTAATTTGAGGAATCCTTAGTCGCCCGCTCCTGATTGACTTCTGACAGTAAAAAAAATATATCTTTCCTCAGAGTCATAATCTACTTCTCTTCTACAGAGTCTTAAAAGGCCCATTGGCATGGAACGACAATTTGAGTGAGTTTTGAGTGATCATCTTTGCAGAACTCTAAGTAGCTAATTAGCTACTAAAGAGTTAATTCAGGCGGATCAGGGTACCGCCGCGATAGCTCCAAGAACAATGCAGCTGTTTTGCATATGCAAACAGCTGCTTTGTTCTCGGCTCTTTCAGCTGGTGTCCCGCTGAGAACTGACAGCGGGATACAAGCTGAAAGAATGCCATCAGCACCGTCTGGTGAGATATCAGTGTACAGCGCTGATCAGGCTCATTGCTAATTTCTAGCTGTCTAAAATTGAGTGATGAACGAACAGTGCACAATGGCCGCACGTTTAGACACAACGATTATTGCTCAAAAGACGGCTCTTGAGCGAATTTTGAGCGATACTCAGTGTGTAAATGGGCCTTTAGGCACCTGAGCAGTAGGTGTAGGAGGGAGCCGCACTATGAGAGGCCAGGGCAGAGCGGACTTCATCCCTCCCCAGCATCTTAATATTGTCCATAAAGCCCGCTGACTCCCTCTAACCAGCTGGGCTATACAGATCTTGCACAGCAATTTGTGGTATTCTTGCGGTCGTCTCCTCATGCAGGAAGCACATTTTTTAAAGTTTAGCCTTAGAGGATCCCGCTGTGGATTTGTCTGCCTATTGAAAACACAAAAAGCAGTAAAACCCCTGTGCTTAACAAGACGCTGTATGTGCGGTGCCCCACGGGCTACTTACACCCCCAGTCTTAAGTTCCTTTTTTGAATTTGCTGCCATCCACAGCCTGCCCCGCCTCCCGCTGGCGCGATTACCAAATTTATGTATTTTTTTTGTTGTATTTTTTTCCCCAAAGAGATAGATTATATATACCATATATACTAGAGTATATGCAGAGTTTTTCAGCACAAAAAATGTGCTAAAAAAGCCCCCCTCTAAGTGAGGTTAAACACAAAAAAACCACAATACTCACCTCTCAGCCAGCGCTCGTGTCCCCCGCGGCGTGGCAAGCTGCTTCAGTCTTCTCCCCGCTGTCACCTTCCTGGCTTGGTTTTGAAATCACCCACCGTCAGCGCTGTGAATGGATCGAGCGCCGGCTGATCACAGCCGGCGCTCGATAAACCAATCACAGCCATTCAGTGAATGACATCACTGAATGGCTGTGATTGGTTTATCGAGTGCCGGCTGTGATTGGACGGCGGGGAATTTCAAAACCAAGCTAGGGAGATGACAGCAGGGAGAAGACTGAAGGAGCTTGCCACACCGCCGGGGAGAGCATCGCGCTGGGGACACGAGCGCTGGCTGAGAGGTGAGTATTGCGGGGTTTTTTTACCTAGTATATACTCGAGTATCGCTTGGCCTTATACTTGAGTCAATAAGTTTTACCAGTTTTTTGTGGTAAAACTTATAGACTCGGCTTATACTTGGGTATAGACGCATTTTTTTCTTTTCTGCCGCCATCTTCTTACAGCCATAACTTTATTTATACGTCGACATGGTTGTTATGTGAGAGCTCATTTTGTGTGGGATGCCCTGTGGTTTCTGATGGTACCAATCTGGAGCATATATGACTTTTTGATCACTTTTAATCTAATTTTTTTTTCTGGGAGACTGGGTGACCAAAAATTGCGCAATTCTGGCGGGTTTTTTCCTGACAAACTTCATCGTGCGGGGTAAAAAATGCGTTACTTTGATAGATCCGACTTTTACAAACGCAGTGATACCAAATATGTATTTTTGCTATAGGATTTAGATTCTTTTCATATAAAATATAGCAAAAGGGTGTTATTTTTTTAAACTTTTATTAACATTTTTTTAAAATAAAACTATTGATCTTATTTTAAAAAAAAAAACTTATTTGTATAGCGCCAACTCATTCCACAGCACTTTTAGGTA
Source organism: Eleutherodactylus coqui (assembly GCF_035609145.1). Taxonomy (NCBI): domain Eukaryota; kingdom Metazoa; phylum Chordata; class Amphibia; order Anura; family Eleutherodactylidae; genus Eleutherodactylus; species Eleutherodactylus coqui. The sequence continues at coordinate 2,744,953 of NC_089849.1, read as the reverse complement.
ATTTTTATTTATCTAATATCTAATCTGTGTCTCCTCCCTCTCAGTTTCATCCCATTGCTTCTAGTCTTTCCTTGTACAGATGAGAATAGGGCTGATCCCTCTGCACTGTGACAGCCCTTCAGATATTTGTAGACAGCTATTAAGTCTCCTCTCAGCCTTCTCTTCTGATAAACATTCCCAGATCCTTTACCCGTTCCTCATAGGACATGATTTGCAGACCGCTCACCATCTTGGTAACTCTTCTCTGTACTTGCTCCGGTTTGTCTATGTCTGTTATAAAGTGGGGTGCCCAGCACTGGACCCAGTATTCCAGATGAGGTCTGACTAAGGAAGAGTAGAGGGGATAATGACCTCACGTGATCTAGACTCTATGCTTCTCTTAATACATCCCAGAATTGTGTTTTTGGCTGCTGCATCACATTGTTGACTCATGTTCAGTCTATGATCTATTAGTATACCCAAGTCTTTTTCACATGTGCTGCTGCTTAGCCCAATTCCTCCCATTCTGTATTTGCTTTTTTCATTTTTCTTGCCCAGATGTAGGACTTTGCATTTCTCCTTGTTAAATACCATTCTGTTAGTCACCGACCACTGTACAAGCTTTTCTAGATCTTTTTGAATCCTCTATCTCTTCCCCAGTGTTAGCGATCCCTCCTAGCTTTGTGTCATCAGCACATTTGATCAGTTTCCCATCAATTCCCTCCTCTAGATCATTTATAAGAATGTTGACCAACACTGGGCCCAGGACAGAGCCTTGTGGTCCCACTTGATACATTCTTCCACTTGGATGTGCAGCCATTTATGACCACTCTTTGAACACGATCACTCAGCCAGTTGTGAATCCACCTAACAGTTTCCTTGTCAATCCCAGATTTGGTCATTTCATCAATAAGTATGGTATGAGATACTTTGTCAAATGCTTTACTAAAGTCAAGATATACTATATTCACCGCATTTCCCTGATCAACCCAGTCGGTGATTCTGTCATAGAAGGAAATTAGATTCGCCTGGCATGACTTGTTTGTTACAAATCCATGCTGGCTCTGGTTAGTTACTCCATTCTCATCCAGGTACTTGCATACATGCTGTTTAATAATATGTACAAAGATCTTTCCCGGTATAGAAGTCAGGCTCACAGGCCTGTAGTTTCCTGGGTCCACCTTCTTCCTTTTTTTAAAGATAGGGACAACATTTGCCCCTTTCCAATCTTCTGGGACTTCTGTTCTCCAGGAATTTTCAAAGATTATGGCGATTGATTCAGCTTTTACCTCCGCTGCTTCCTTTAATATCCTAGGATGTAATTCATTTGGTCCTTGAGACTTGAATTCATGTAAGTTAGCTAAGTGTTCCCTCACCATCTCTCTGCTTAGAGATAGCCTGCATTCTTTTATTCCCCCAATAGCGCAGGGAAGATCAGCTGATGTTACATCTACTTTCTGAGAGAAAACAGATACACAATAAGAATGTAAAAGTTCGTCCTTCTCAACATCATTCTTAATCAATTCACCATTTTCATCCTGTAAGCATCCATTGGCATCTTTGACTTTTCTTCTGCTTTTGATCCCCAAATCATTTTTATTGCTTTTGGCCTCTCTTACAAGCCTCAATTCATTATCACCTTTAGCTTTTCTGACACATGTTCTACAGTTTCTGCAGACCCCATTATATTCTTCCTTAGATATTCCCCCTCTTTCCATTTGATAAACATATTTTTCCTCCTCTTTAACATGTGTACAAGTTCTGTGTTCATCCATCCTGGTCTCTTTAAATGCTTCCCATTCTTCCTTCTTTTAGGGATTGGTAACGATTGTGCTTTGAGAATCTCATTTCACAATATTTCCCAACCTTCTTGGACATTTCTGGCCTTAAGAACATCCAGCCATTGGATTCTTCCTTTCCTCTTTCTGAGTTCATTAAAATCTGCCTTTCTGAAATCCAACCTTGTTGTCATAGCCATTCTGCTTAGACAACTCTGGCCCCCGGTTGCCATAACACCCGCATGGCTTCCTGCGTTCTTATCGCAGGGGGGCCAGATGGTGTTCAGGGGATTTAAATGCCACTGTCAGAATTGACAGCGGCAATTAAAGGGTTAACAGCTCTGATGAGCTGTGCGGCTTATTGGAGATGTTGCCGGCAGGTGTCAGCTGTAAGAAACAGCCAGAGCCCGTGTTGTATGGAGGGAGTTCGTCGTGCAATCTCCCTTTATACATACTATGACACTGCAGAACCTAAATGTACGTCCTATAGCAGGAAGGGGTTAAAAGGTGTTGTACCACAATTTCAACTTATCTCCTATCTACAAGCTAGGGAATAACTTACTGATTGGTTGGATTCACACCACTGAAACACAGATGATCTTAAAAATGGGGATCCTGTGCCCCCCATCCTCCTCAGGAGGGGACTGCACGGCTCACACTGGTACTCCAAATCACTTTCTGTGGGGTTGTGGAGATACCCGAATGGCACCCAAATGGGAATGTCAGTCAGCACTCCATTCACAGTGATGTCACTCCGCAGAAAGAAGCGACCTCCACAGTGACAGGCAGAATGGGAAACTGGAGTCCTGTTCTCGAGAGCAGCGGGCGTTTCAGCGTTGGGACCCCAATAATCTACAAATCATCACCTATCATTGAATAGGGAACAACGTGCACTTGTGGTACAACCCCTCAATGTCAAATACATCCTAAACCTTCCTGAAAAGCTCCGATCTAACGGAGTGTGATGCAAGCACCAACAGCAGGAAATCATCGGAATTGTAAATGCAGCTTTGGAGGTGACTAGAGACATAATATGGTGATATTAACTGTGGAATGTTGTGAATTTCAGTTGAATGTCAAGTTTTCCTCTAAATTACCGCTATGAGCGATATGGAAATGGCGCTCGCATAGAACGCGCTGCACTTTTATTACCATCATTACGCCTCTTACAAGATGTAAAGTTCAGGGCAAGAAAATGATTACAAGAAAATCCTTTAATGTGGAAATTATAAAGCACTTTGGAGAATTCCTGCGAGGCTACGCCCTGAGCGGCCCGGCCGGCCGGCTGGATGCGGTTCGCTACATGTGTTACGATTTATTGTGTTTCAGGTTGGTATGATGAAGATTTACGCAGCATTGTCACCCTGTCTGTGAGAAGATAAATAGCCGGGTGTAATGTGACTGCGGCTCTGGCTTCATGTCAGCGCTGATGTTCTTTCACCCCGGCATGTGCTTTACATAGATCCAAGCGCTGCAGGGAGCCGAGGACTGACCGCAGCCGCTGGGGAGAGAAGCTAGAAGGCCATAAATACGCCATCCTGGGGACGAGAGGACGTCTGAAGAACAGCATCTCCTCAGAGGAGTCCTAACGAATGTAGGCACCGGGAAGAGCACCGATGTAAGGAAGGGGCCCGGGGTGGAGCCGCTCCTGCTGCGGAGGGTAGTCGTGACGGCGCGCTGCTAGTGGTGCGCTGCGGACAAACTTATTTATTCACTTTTCTGAGAAATGCTGAAGGATGGCAAATAAAAGAAAGCAATTCTGCAGTTTTTGGGGTTTTGCCTTTTTCATGAAGACAGCAACAAAAGAATGCCACATGCATAAAATCACGGCTTTATTGATATATTAAAATCTAAACAGGCAGAAGATACAACGGAGCAACAAACGGATGGCTCATTCACACGACTGTATGCGCAAACCGTGTGGGACAAGCAGCATCTTACCAGCCTGCGTCAGCCGGCTGTCGCCTCGTAGTGCAGTGTACACGACAGCGGATCGCACACGCTCATGCACAGTCTGACTTTGTGGGGGGGGGGGGGGGGGGGTTCAATTCCCTGCTCTGTCTCATAGCGGGGTTGCATATGTATCATCGCCCATACGCAATGTATTACATACGCTACCCATAAAAAAAGTATAGAATCATAGAATGGTAGCGTTGCAAGGGCCCTCCAGCGTCCCATGGACCATACATATCAGGGGTGTCCAAACTTTAAATGTCTTGGACCACACGTTGAATACACAAAGGACCACTAACGCAGGGAATCCTCCTCCGCAGTCCTCCAAACAACCCCCATCGTCCTCCAACCATAGAGTCGGAGAATAGTAGAGTTCGAAGGGACCTCCAGGGTCATCGGTTCCTCTGGGGTCAGCTGGCTCCTCTGGGGTTATCAGGGCCAACCCCCCTGCTCAGTGCAGGATCACTAAATCATCCCAGATGTCTGTCCAGCCTCTGAAGACTTCCATTGTAGGAGAACTCCCCACCTCCCGAGGCAACCTGTTCCACTCATTGATCGCCTCACTGTCTAATATCTAATCTGTGTCTCCTCCCTTTCAGTTTCATCCCATTGCTTCTTGTCTTTCCTTGTACAGATGAGAATAGGGCTGATCCCTCTGCACTGTGACAGCCCTTCAGATATTTGTAGGCAGCTATTAAGTCTCCTCTCAGCCTTCTCTTCCGCTAAACATTCCCAGATCCTTTAACCGTTCCTCATAGGACATGATTTGCAGACCGCTCACCATCTTGGTAACGCTTCTCTGAACTTGCTCCAGTTTGTCTATGTCTTGTATAAAGTGGGGTGCCCAGAACTGGACCCAGTATTCCAGATGAGGTCTGACTAAGGAGGAGTAGAGGGGGATAATGACCTCACGTGATCTAGACTCTATGCTTCTCTTAATACATCCCAGAATTGTCTTTGCCTTTTTGGATGCTGCATCACATTGTTGACTCATGTTCAGTCTATGATCTAATAGTATACCAAAGTCTTTTTCACATGTGCTGCTGCTTAGCCCAATTCCTCCCATTCTGTATGTCCTTTTTTCATTTTTCTTGCCCAGATGTAGGACTTTGCATTTCTCCTTGTTAAATACCATTCTGTTAGTCGCCGACCCCCTCTTCCCTAGTGTTATTGACTAGAGCTGAAGCTGCAGGATATGCGATGAAATAGGGCAGGCTGCAGTCTTAACCACATATCCGATCAATGAAAGTCCATGTACTGAATCCATTCACTGCGTGTCACACAGCTGTGCATCACATGCATAATACGTAGTAAATCACAGCATAAGAGCATGGCGCATCGGCTCAGAGTAAAAAAAGAAACACAGAATCACAGAGTTGGAAGGGTCCTACAGGGTCATCTTGTTCAGTGCAGAATTTACTAAATCATCCCAAACAGATATTTGTCCAGCCTTTGTTTGAACACTTCCATGTTCTTGTGGTCCCTACTTGACAAATTCTTCCACTTGGATGTGCAGCCATTTATGACCACTCTTTGAGTACGATCACTCAGCCAGTTGTGAATCCACCTAACAGTTGCCTTATCAATCCCAGATTTGGTCATTTCATCAGTAAGTATGGTATGAGATACTTTGTCAAATGCTTTACTAAAGCCAAGATATACTATATCCACCGCATTTCCCTGATCAACCCAGTCAGTGATTCTGTCATAGAAGGAACTTAGACTTGTCTGGCATGACTTGTTTGTTACAAACCCATGCTGGCTCTGGTTAATTACTCCATTCTCATCCAAGTACTTGCATACATGCTGTTTAATAATTTGTTCAAAGATTTTTCTCAGTATAGAAGTCAGGCTCACAGGCCTGTAGTTTCCTGGGTCCACCTTCTCCCCTTTTTTAAAGATAGGGACAACATTTGCCCCTTTCCAATCTTCTGGGACTTCTCCTGTTCTCCAGGAATTGTCACAGATTATGGCGAGTGGTTCAGCAATTACCTCCGCTGCTTCCTTCAGTATCATAGAATGTAATTCTTCTGGACCTTGAGACTTGAATCATGTAAGTTAGCTAAGTGTTCCCTCACCATCTCTCTGCTTACAGATAGCCTGCATTCTTTTATTCCCCCAATAGGACAGGGAAGATCAGCTGATGTTACATCTACTTTCTGAGAGAAAACCGATACAAAATAGGAATATAAAAGTTCGGTCCCTTAACATCATTCTTAACCAATTCACCATTTTCATCTTGTAAGTATCCAATAGCATCTTGGACTTTTCTTTTGTTTTTGATCCCAAAAATCCTTTTTTATTGCTTTTGGCCTTTTTTCCAAGCATCAATTCATACAACCAATAAACAAACAAAAAAGGAATCATGTGGCGAAGCATTGCGTCTTTCATGGTAAGTTATGCTGTGGGTTAGCACAGTTATGGATACACCAAATTTAAGGGGTTTTTTGCCATGTTTCACTACTTGTGCACAATAAAACATGGCTGTGTAAAAGCTTGTATTTGTGGAGTGGATTGTACTCTTTATAGGTACCATTTAGGGTAACATACAACTTTTAACACATTTTGTATTCACTGTGCAGGATAAATTAAGTGATCATTTAAAGAGTTCAGGTCGTTACGGATGCGGCAATATGAATTATGTAATTTTATGTTCTACTATTTTCCCAATGATAAAGGACTTGATAAAATATTAAAGGCCATTTTAGATTTTTTTTAATAAAGTAACAGTCCAGTTCATCAGGGAGTTGCAGGGAGGACTTCGTTATAAAGTAAGAATGAGGAAAGTCTAGCATCCATATGAAATACATTCCAGATGTTGTTATAATCCTCAACACAAAAATCCACCGCTTCTGCGTTTCAGGTCATTGAGGTCCTTTATCATAGCTTATAGTTGAATGCACACAGGTGGTTTAAGAACAGATATTTACAACCCCAATTACAAAAATAGTTGGGTGCTGTGTAAAATGTACATAAATGTGAAAAAAAATGTGATGATTTGGAAATCTCATCTCACTATATTTTATCCACAACAGAACACAAATTAGGGGACAACATTAAAACCATTAACTCATTTAGAGATTGATGTCAATGACACATGTCACAAGAGTTGTGTCGGGCCGCTGTGCAGCATCCCCTCCTCTGGGAAGTGTGGAGACCAATGGCCGCAGTTTTGGGAGCGGCATGTTGTCCCTTCTTGTCTGATGGAGGATTCTAGCTCCTCCCCAGCCCTCAGTCGTCTGCCACGGCTCCCTTGCCGGTATTCACTCAGCGGCGCTGATCCCGGCGCACACTGTGATGTCAGTGTGCAGCTGGGATCCTTCTCCCCTGACGTCTCCTCTTTGGTTCCACGGGAGCAGGGAGAGGTGGTGTCCGGCAGCACACACCGATATCACAGTATGCACCTGGCATCAGTGCCAGAAGCAGCGCCATACAGAGGAGCCGCAGCGCTTTGATAAGGAGGAGGGAGTAAGTATATGGGTCTCAGGGTGCATTATTACTATTGGAGCTGATATAGGGGGTAATAGTGTGCCCTATATCGGCCCCAGTAGTAATAGCATTACTACTCGGGGCAACTGTCGGATGTCACTATTACTACTGGGGGCCACTGTTGGGGGGGGGGGTCACTATTACTACTGGGGGCCGCTGGGGGGGGGGGCACTATTACTACTGGGGGCCTCTGGGGGGGGGGGCCCTATTACCGCTCGCACCGCTGTAGGATGTCACTATTACCGCTGGGGCTGCTCTAGTACGGGACGGGGGGGGATCACTATTACTAGTGCAGGCCACTGTTATTACGGGGGGCCACTATTACTACTGAGGGGTACTGTGGGATGTCACTATTACTGGTGCAGCCACTGGGGGCGCTATGGGCATCACTACTACTGCTGGGGTAGGTTTACACGTGGCGGATATGCTGCAGAATATCCACAACAGAAATTTTCGTGGAAAATTCTGCAACATTTCCGCAGTCACAATCTGCACCCTGTCTATTTTGAAGCGGCCCGCTCCTTTTTAGAACGACGGAGGTAAAATCATAGGTGGTGATAAGCCCCGCCCCCTGACATGTTGGCACTTTGCGATGAATAAGTGGGTTTTGGGTTGCAGTTTGGGCGCTCGGTCTGTAAAAGGTTCGCCATCACTGCTCTATGCTCTACTGTGAATGACATACGGTCATTGCACTCTTTCTCCTCTCCATGTTAGACAGCGCCCACAGAAAACAGAAGATCCTGCGGAGAGTTACTATGGAGTAGAAGCAGATCTTGGTGCGAAGATCCCTGGTTTTCAATGTTTGATTTTGCGATGTGATCAAAACCATCAATGCCACTTGTAACACCCCCCCCCCCCCCCCCGTATTAGTTATCTATAGCAGGGGGGTCCGTTATCGAGGACCAGCATTATGGCTGTTTATAAGGGCTCATTCACAGCGCGTATCTGGGCTCCATATCACACAGGTACAAACACAATCAATGTACACTGGGGTATTCAGGCATGTATTTCAGCATGTCCTATATTGGGCCTTATTACATACCAAAATTGTCCATTAACCCCTTCCCGCTCCAGGACGTACATTTACATCCTGGAGCGTCGGGGTATGTATGCAGAGAGGTAGTGGGGTGACCTCTCTGCATACAGCACGGGCGTCAGCTATTTACTACAGCTGATACCCACAGGCAATAGCTGCAATCGGCTGCACGGCTGATCGTGGCTATTAACCCTTTAAATGCTGTGGTGTCAACGGCATTTAAATCTCCCAAACGTCCCGTATGGTCCTTACGCGTAAGATCGCAGGGAGTCATACGGGTGTTATGGCAGCCAGGGGCCTTCTGAAAGGCCCCAGGGCTGCCTTAGGAGACTGTCTATTAAGCTGTCCCCATGAGGTGGCTTGATAGGCTGCCTGTCAGATCACAGTATGACGTAATGCGATAGCCTTGCTTCATACTGCAGGAGTGATCAAAGCATCGCTGGTTGTGGTCCCCCAGGGGGGCTTAAAAGAAAAGTGAAAATAAGATCAATAAAGTTGTTTTTTTTTACAATTAATAAAAGTTTAAATTGCCCCCCTTTTGTCATATGTATAATAAAAAAAATCTAAATCATAAAAGGAAAATATATATTTGGTATCGCCGCGTCCATAAAAAAACGATCCATCAAAGTAGCGGATTATTTACCCCGCACTGTAAACGTCGTAAGAAGAAGAAAAAAAAACCCGCCAGAAATGCACTTTTTCAGTCTCTCTTTCTCCCAGAAAAAATGCAATAAAAAGGTCGTATGTATTCCTAGTTGGTACTAGTGTAAGCTACAGGACGTACCGCAAAACATAAGCCCTCACACAGCTACGTCGACAGAAAAATATAAGTTATTGCGTGCAGAAGATGGCGGCAGGAAATTAAAAAAATTAAATGTCATTGAAAAAGAAAAAAAAAACGATACAAGTTTGGTCTCGTCGTATCTGTACCGACCCATAGAATAAAGTCATCAGGTCACTTGTGTTGCAGTTTGTGCGCCAAAGATACAAGACGCACAGAAAGATGGCGGATTGTGTTTTTTTTTTCCATTTTACCCCACTTAAAGTTTCTCAGTGCATTATATGGTGCATTACATAGCAGCGGTGAAAAATACAACTCGTCCCACAAAACACAACAAGCCCTCATGCAGCGACTGCGGTGGAGAAATAAAGGAGTTACGATTTTTTTTTTTTAAAGGGGGCCGTGTCATTAAGGGGTTAAAGTCAATGGGAGCTGTGCTTGCAGTTACAACCGCCAACCACTAAACAGGGTAGGAGCAGCGGGCTTCTGCTCTGACCCCTGCGCTTTTGTGTCACTATTAGCAGGTGCCCAACCAGCTGACTGTCCGGGGTCCCCAGTGGTGGACCCCAGTGGATCAACTATTGATGGACCTATGCTGAGGATACCTGAAAAGCCCTTTAACACGGCTGTGGAGCTCTGTGCACTAGGATGGGGTTTCTCCCCTTCCATCTCTTGAGCACTGAGCTTTCTACCTTGGATGGTGGCTAGGGTGCCAGGTGTGGAGGCGTGCACCACAGCTCGGGAACCAAGATGGCACCCACTTCCTGTGCTGGTGTACCCCACATCCTGCCAACGCTGGCGGTGTCTTCCAGGGGAAGTGGAGTGCCCGTCCTTCTGCATCTGAACCTCGTTGTGGGCCGGATTGGACCCGTGGGCCTTGAGTGTGACACATGCTCTTTGGATAAGGATTATGGGCTACAATGGCCTGACACAGTAGGAGATGGGTTGTTGGAGGACTCTAATAATACATTTCATACGGATGCTGGACTTTTGGGTTTTTCTACTTTCTTTTGCTATGTTTGAGCAACTTTTTGTGTGTTTCCAGTATTTTGGTTGGACAGAATAAAAGCCAGAGACAGACAGAAAGCTGCTTGAATGGAGACCATATTGATTTCCAGGGAAGGCCAAGCATAGTGTTCACACAGAGCCCTGCGCAGATCCACAGACCATCATCATCATCATCATCATCATCATCATCATCTGCGCAGGTTTGTGTTCCTCTCCAGCAGGTCTGATGGATAGATTAGTGTAGAGGAAAGCTGGACTACCGAAAACCAGATGGAACCCTGGGAAAGGAAGGACGGGCGACCATTGTAATACGGTGTGTGCCCAGCCTTACCGGAAGGCTAGGGATTCATTAACATATAAAACATTAACCCCTTAGTGACCGGCCCAAATCGGCTTTAATCCCTGAGGAAATAAAAACATACTTCCTGCAGGGATTAAATCCACGTGGGCTGTGGACGTGACCGCCCCATGCCGTCGGTGCCCGGAGGTAGCTGACAACATGGAGCTGTCATCCCGGGCTGCAGGAAGGCCCCTCAGCAATGCGATCAGCCCCATCGATCGCATTAAAGTGAAAAAAAAAGTTTTTAAAAAGTTAAAGATTCAGCTGCCCTCATGGACTGGATCCATAGGGGCGGCTGAGATTACTCACCCTGGTCCTCCATGCTGTCCCACAGTGATCTGGTTCTCCGTACTCCCCTAGATGAATGCGTTAAGGGGTCTAGTTTTCAAAGTGGGGTGCTCGGGCCCGTGATCGCCGTCATCCATTGCATAACGGTGATCCCGGAAAAGTTTAAAAAAAAAGTCTAAAAAAGTTAAAATTTCAGTTTCCCTCATGGATCTGATCCATGTGGGCAGCTAAAAATACTCACCCCCATGCTCTGTGATGTCCTGCAGTGATCTGCACCTGCTGCGGGCTTCTGCGCATGTGCCAATGTGGCGCGCATACACAGAAGGCCAGAGAGCCCAGCAAATGCTAAAACTCCCTGCTGTCAAAGATAGAAAATGTTACTCTCTGCTCTCGGCTACAAGAGTCTGAAGAGGTCACAGGGGGCCGCAGTATGCAGTTACTGGTCACGTGATTGCCGTTATCCAATAGATAACGTTTTTTTAAAAAGTTGAAGTTTGATCTCCCCTCAGCGATACGATCAGTGAGAGGAGATGAGACTTCTTACCGGAGGCCTCCGCCATTGAACCCCCGAAGAAATACTGCTCCACGGAGCCGGGGAGCCCAGGAAATTCAAAATCCCCTTGCTCGCTGAGAGCCTGGAGCAGTGAGCGGTGGTTGGTCCCCTTATAAAAAGGTAGCGATCCACTAGTTAGGCCGCTCTCACACGAACAATAGAAATTGCAGATTCTGCATGCGTGTGATCTGCGGTAATACGCCGATCAATCAATCGCATTGGATTACACCATTCTGCTCACATTAGTGAGTCGGAATTACGTAATTCACTTCCAGAAAACAGAACACAGCAGGTTGTATTTTGCCACGGAAACCCATGACATAGAGTACATTGTGTTCCATGGTTGTGGATATACCCGCAGCCCATATGTAACTACATTGGGTACGGGCTGCGGGCACCTGCGTCATCGCTAAGCAACCGCATCGGAAATACAAACATAAAGGTGTGCATGACCGCCTGTGCGAGCACGTAGTTATGCGTAGTACATTACGCGGACATGCGCAGGGTTACAGCTCACAGCTGGGATCCGCTGCCGGCCTCCGCAATATTTTTAGGGAGTCAATTGTTTTTCTGCACTAGTGACAGTGGGGCCGGAATGTATTCAGTTGTGTCCTGAAATCCAGCGTGTGCCCCTCCATTACAGGCCGAGCCGTGCGTCCTGTAGGTAGATGGATGTCTGTGAACACGGGACGAACAGAGGGATACATCTTGGGGTGTAAATCTTCATTTATATGTTTGCTGGACAAAAAAAAAAAACCTGTTTTTAAATTGACACAATTGGCAAAAAAATTAAAATCTGTTTTTTTTCCTTCTGCTTTGCTTAGATTCATTCAAAAACTGCAGGATCAGAATGCTCAGTACACCCCTAGAGGAATTCGGTAAAGGGGTTCGAAAAAAAAAATGTTACTCACCTTGCCTGGCCAGGACCGATCGCCAGGCATGTCCCCTCCATCCGGCATCTTCTTCTGTGGCTTCTAGAAGCAGAGCAGGAGCCGTCAAAATGACCACTTCCTGCTCTGCTCCGTCCGTCAGCCACTTCCGAGGTGAACGGACGGGCCGCCCACAGCAAGCACGTCACAAGCAGTGCTTGCTGTGGGCGGCCCGTCCCTCCTGGCTGAACTCTGAGATTCTGCACATGCGCAGTGGAGACGCGGCCCGTCCTGACTCCAGTCAGAGGGCACCACTCCACTGCGTGCGCGCAATCCCGGAGCGGGGCGGCCCATCAGAGGAAGAAGAGGAAGCACAGAGCCTGCTGGGAGGTGAACCCGCTGATGACAACAACAACAGGACACAAGGTAAGTATTGTGTTATGCTTTAACAGCCAAAAATCGTGGGTTCCCCGTGTCCATTAGGCAGAGCAGGAACAATGGCTGCTGAAGCATAAAAACAGCATTCGTGTCAGAACCCCTTTATGGGGTCTAGTTTTCAAAATAGGGTCATTTGTGGGGGTTCTCCATAGTTTTGGCCCCTCAAGGCCTCTACCAGTGGGCAATGGGGCCTAAACCACCTGCAAGCAAAATGTCTGCTCTGAAAGCCCCCGGCTGCTGCTTTCAGTTTTGGCCCCGTTGTGCATACGGACAGAAGATTAGGGCCACAACGGGTATGTTTCTGAACACAGGACAAACGGGGATCCAATTTCGGGTACAAAACCCCATTTTCATGTGCACTATAAAAAAATCCTGTGTTTAAAATTACGTATTTGCAAAAATATGACATTTTATTTTTTCTCCTAAAAAATCTTGGCTTGGTGACAGAAAACAAAGTGTCCTCAAAATGCGGATAACCAATGTGAAATCTGTACGTCTCCTAAATGGTTAAAAAACACTGAAAGTTTTTCCTATGTGCGTCCAGAATAAAGAAAACAGGTGGAAATACATATCTTGGCAAAAATGTGTCCAGTATGTTGGTACATATTTCAGATATTCCAGTTGAAAATGTGAAAAAAATGACACTTTAAAAAATGTTCCCAACTTTGAGGCTTATAATAAATATTCACAAATTCTATCGTCTATTTTTACCACCTTAATGAAGCACAATAAGTGGCGAAAAAACAACATCAGAATCCCTGGGATCTGCAGAACCTTTACAGAGTTATTCTATGTTAAAGAGACACATGGCAGATCTCCAAAATGTGGCTTAAGGTCCATTTACAACAGCCGATGATCGCTAAAAAAAAAAAACCCGCTAATCGGCGATTGTTTTAGCGATCATCGGCGAGTGTAAATGTGAACCCATCGTGCGCTTTTCAGGCACTGCTAGCTAATCGTTAAATTCAGTCCAACCTAAAAATCGTCCTTCACTCTTATCAGTCGTTCTCTGTGGGGAGTGCTGATAGCATTGTTTCCCCCTGGAGAACAAAGGATCTGAGCCCAGATGAGAGCCTGGGGCTAATAACGGCCTCATTTACACACCTAATTGGTACTTAAGTAGCTGCTTAATAGTTTATGATCACTCAGAGCTGTCACTCATACTGTTGTTTGAGAGATCTTGAGCCATCATCTGCTGGTGTCAATGGGCCTTTAGTCACTAAGGTGCAAACAGGGTTGGTCACTAGGGGGTTATAATTAGAGATGAGCGAGCATATGCCTGCTTGCCCGAAAAGATTCGGGGGTGGGGAGCTCTTTCTCCCACCCCCACCCCTCCCTGCACGGGGAAAGCGTGCGGGGCCGTGGGCATGGGGCCTTAGGAGGTCGTACCACAATTGCAAGTCGTCCCGTCACCCCCACCAATCCACAGGGAGAACAGGATTCCTAGATTTCCTACCCTCCTCACTGTGGAGTTACGGCGCCCCCGAGTGGCACCTGCTTGGGTGTTTCCATCAGCCCCATTGAACTGTACATGATTGGCCAGCGCTGTGGGGATCCCCCGTAGTGACAGGGGACGGCTGTGTCTGAGCAGGGAGACCCCCACCGATTAGGAAGTTATCCCCATCCTGTGAACAGGGAATGACTTACAGTTGTAGTACGAGCCCCTACAACCCCCTCTGCCAGTCGGACGGCACAAAACAGGGATTCAGAATGGTCCACGTAAGGAACTTCCATTGTGAAGGAGACAATCTGTTGATCAGCAAACGGTCCCAGGAGGACCACGTAGGAGGTGCAGTATTCACAGCCTGAGGAGTATAGATCATCTACTTCCCGTTCCCCAGGTTAGTGCTGGAGCTACCAGTATACTAAGGCCGGGGGGGCCGCAGCGCAATCGAGCCCTGTGCCCAGCCGGCATCCACGCGTACTGCAGTTGGTCCGCACGGCTCGCCACCCGACATGCGCAGCACAGATTTTTATTTATTTTTTTAAACTCCTACTTTTTACGCCTGCTTTCACTTTAATGAAAGCCGTCCGTGCGGGAACCGCAGTAAAATGGAGCACGATGCGATTTTTCATCCAATTGGTCTCCGCCCGTGTGCATGAAGAATCGTTTTACCATAGCACGCTACGGAGGGGTATGGCTGCGTCGCCCGCTCCAGATTCCGCAGCAATAACCTGCCTGTGTGCATGCGGCTGCGATCAGCGCTCCCTCAGGGGGTCGTGTACATCTATAAACCAACGGCTTCACTAAACACTGACTGATCGCAGGGGATTAGCGGCCCGCTGTAGGCCATGGCAATACCCATAAGGCCTTGTCCCACAGTATCCATAGCACTTACAGCAGCAGTAATGGAGGCGATTTCTAAAGGCTCCCCCACACACTGCAGGAAGAACTACATTCATGTGGAAACTGAGGTCCGCGGGCTCTTATTCCATGTGCTTCTCTAGCGGAGGCTTAATCTGCGGATCTCCTGCACGGGCGCCCCACACGTATTCGCCAAAGCTAACCCACCCGTGGACACTGGGCCTTAACGTGGCTGTACTTGCTGATCAGTGGGGTCCTGTTCTCAGTCAGTGGGGTCTCAGCGGCCCCCAATCAGCATGTTATCTCCTATCCAGTATACAGTTTTGGAACAATCCCTTTAAGAGCGGACATGTCACTTATCTTTTTTTCCCCCACAGACGGATTGGAGATCCAAGAAGGTTAGAAGCAGTGTTGTAAAGATGGCGACGGGGCGAGGTACCATGGATTTTAGCACCACAATCTGCCATGTGAAGTATGGTCCCAGATGTCTCCAGGATGCTGACCGTGGGTGATTCCTGCAAGCAATGCCCTGGAGAGTAGCCTACAGGTCCAGCATGACCGCTGCAGCGGGGAGCCACACGACTGTTAGCCAACAAGAGCATCACGGTTCTGGAAAACTCGTTCCCTAGAATGGAAGGAGCAGCGCTGAAAGGGTTAAGCAGCAGTCTGTGTAGCTTCCACCTCTAGAGCGACCTTAAAGGGGTTGTCCCGCGGCAGCAAGTGGGGTTATACACTTCTGTATGGCCATATTAATGCACTTTGTAATATACATTGTGCATTAAATATGAGCCATACAGAAGTTATTCACTTACCTGTTCCGTTGCTGGCGTCCCCGTCTCCATGGTGCCGTCTAATTTTCAGTGTCTAATCGCCCGATTAGACGCGCTTGCGCAGTCCGGTCTTCTCCGTGTTGAATGGGGCCGCTCGTGCTGGAGAGCAGCTCCTCGTAGCTCCGTCCCGTCACGTGTGCCGATTCCAGCCAATCAGGAGGCTGGAATCGGCAATGGACCGCACAGAAGACCTGCGGTCCACCGAGGGTGAAGATCCCGGCGGCCATCTTCGCAAGGTAAGTAAGAAGTCACCGGAGCGCGGGGATTCGGGTAAGTACTATCCGGTTTTTTTTTTCAACACATGCATCGGGTTTGTCTCGCGCCGAACGGGGGGGCTATTGAAAAAAAACAACGCCTTTTCGGCGTGGGACAACCCCTTTAAGGCCTCCGTGGAGCACTAACGCTAAAGTACTGACAAAGAGCGGAGATACAGCCGATGACCTGGATGAGCGCCGGCGCTGTTCACCCTGCTGCACGGTATCACGTCCATCGGCCATCCTAGAAGTAAACCCCGCCAGCAGCTCGCCCGCCGCAGGCTTAGAGGTCAGCTCCCAGCAAACCGCTCACTACCACGCGTGCAAGAAACAAACCTAAGACTGCGGCCCAGAGCCGCCAAGACGGCTTGGCATTTGTCTTTTCATGATGATCACTGCAGACAAGATCTGTAAAGGGCTTTGTAGACGCTCCGATGATCGGGCCTTTTACGGTACCAATGTGTCACCTGACGAGCAAGCAAACAAGTGGGTCCCACTGCTCACTGTCAATGGGTCACATCAGGGCTGATTGACAGTGAGGATTGGGGACCGCCCACTTGACACAATGAATGCGCCAGTTGCGAGACCAAAGATGAAGCCTTCTGGTCATACGGAGGTGAGAATGAAAAAGAGAAGAGGGTAGAGCCAGTGGAGCTGAACGGTGACTACAGCATGACAGCTCCTCTTTATTATAAACACCAGCAATTATTAGGAAATTATAGTAACAGTGTTTCTGGTGGCGCAATGTGTCACCCAGCTCTGCTCCATGCACGTCACACACACACACAGCTCTGCTCCATGCACGTCACACACACGCGCAACCCTGCTACATTTACGACACACACAGCCCTGCTACATGCACGTCACACACACACACACAGCCCTGCTCCATGCACGTCACACACACACGCGCAACCCTGCTACATGCACGACACACACACACACAGCCCTGCTACATGCACGACACACACACGCAGCCCTGCTACATGCACGTCACACACGCAGCCCTGCTACATGCACGTCACACACGCAGCCCTGCTACATGCACGTCACACACGCAGCCCTGCTACATGCACGTCACACACGCAGCCCTGCTACATGCACGTCACACACGCAGCCCTGCTACATGCACGTCACACACGCAGCTCTGCTACATGCACGTCACACACGCAGCTCTGCTACATGCACGTCACACACGCAGCTCTGCTACATGCACGTCACACATGCAGCTCTGCTACATGCACGTCACACACGCAGCTCTGCTACATGCACGTCACACACGCAGCTCTGCTACATACATTGTTCATCCCATACAAAAGGGATCAGAAGCAGCACAGCACTGCAGATGAAGGACCTGTAATGTCGTCACTGTCATGCCCCGCCCCGATCAGGAAGGTGACACTCATCCCCAGTGAATGACTTACATGCTTCACCACCGATCACATGATGGTGATGTCATCAAAGGTCCTGCATCCTTGTGCAGATTACAGGTGGACTGCAAACCCCCTGCAGCCTCAGTTGCTATGGAATACTAACGTACACCTAGCCAGACAGCAGCTGAGCATGCAAGTCGCTCACAAACCCACTCAGTACTCACTCACACACAGACTGACAAGTCGTCATTAGTATTAGACTGGAGTGCGCTCACACAAAGTGATTTGCTGTGGACTTTCAACAGCGAATTTGCCTAAAATTCTGCACTGCGCTTCCATTTTTTTTCACGGATTTTGGTGGAAATCCGCAGCAGATTGCCTGCCGCCCCCCCCCCCCCCCCCACCACCACCATTACATGTGCACGCCACACCTTAAAGGGGTTCAGGCGGGTAAAAAAAAACAAAAAAAAAACAACATACTCACCTGTGCCTTACGGGCCGCTCACCGGGAACCTGCGGGTCTTCTCCTGTCCCTCTGGCAGCCGTCCGATCGCAGGGCAGAAGCTGGCTAAGTTCCAGCCTCTGCCCCTGCTCAGACCACTGCCAGACGGCAAGTCCCGCTGCCCGGGTCAGTGGTCAACGCGTCACAAGTGACACATCACTCACCAATTAGTCTGACCGCGTCTAACCTCTGCTGTTCCCCGAGAGTCAACGGCGAGTGCGCATGCGGCCCCCTTCCCAGCGCACTTGCCGCCGACTCTCTGTGGACGTCAAAGGTTAGACGTGGCCAGGTCGGCATGAGCGCGCAGGAGCGGACCCCTCACGCGCCAGGTAAACAACGGAGGGCCCAAGTGAAACGGCATTAGAGGAGTTTGCTTTGTTTTTTTAACTCTTCTCTTTCCACAGTTTAGACTCTACGGGGATGAGGGGATAGAATTGTTTTTGCTGACAGAACCCCTTTAGGGCCCGTGTCACCTGAACAGATTTGTGCAGCATTTTCGAAAGCAATACGCAGTGAATGGAATCCATTGATTTCAGTGGGTTTGCACAGGTCTTGCCTTGTCTTTTACCAAGATACGCTGGAAGCTCCCATAGACTCCATAGACTGGAAGCTGAAAAAAGGGGGGGGGGGATTTTAGCAGCATCCAACGCCCCTCCCATTGCAAACGCCGAAGTGGAGGAGGGAGACAGAGAGCCGGTGAGGGGGAGGGAGGGACTGCTTAGATGGAAGCGTATATCGGCCGGCCAATAGACGCTCGTGTAAATAAGCCGTTTTGCGGCTTAGTGACAAAGCCATGTGTCCGTTTAGCAGAATAACTCCATAAAGGTTCTGCAGATCCCACTGATTCTGATGCCGTTTCCACACATTGTATTTTCATTTAGGTGGTAAAAATAGACCGATAGAATTTATGTATATTTATTTAAAGCACCAAAATTGGAAAAAATGTTAACAAATTGTCATTTTTTAGATTTTCAACTATGATATCTCTAATAGATGGAAATATATATTTATCATGTTACCATCCAATACCCCCCAAATAACCCAATTAAAACACATACACGTCTGAGGGGTCAGGGGGATTTGGACCCCGCAGTTGCTTTTCAGGAGTTAATGTTATTTAGAGGAGAAAAAATAAAACTTCATATTTTTTGCAAAAATGTCATTTTAAAGAAAGGTTTCTTTTCTATAATGCACATGAAAATGACGATTTGCTCCCCAAAAAGGATACCTTTGTTTTAGAGATACCTCTTGTATTCAGAAACATACCCATTGTGGCCCTAATCTTATATCCGCATGCACAAGGGGCCCCAAAACCGAAAGCAGCAGCCGAAGGCTTCCAGAACAGATATTTTGCTTGAAGGTGGTTTAGGCCCCATTGTACACTTGTAGAGCCCTTGAGGGGCCAAAACGATGGAGAACCCCCACAAATGACCCCACTTTGAAAACTAGACCCCTTAGGGCCCAATGTCCACAGCCAGATCTAATTTGTGGAATCCGCGTGAAGATCCACAAATCAAGCCACCCATTGGGAAGCATGGGCGTCTGCTCATGTATTAAAGCATGCAGGTCTGTTTTGAGGACCTCTTGGTTCGGAAAACAAATTGCAGCATGCTCCATTTCGGTGCAGATCAGGCGTGGGTGGCTTCCATTCATCCAATAAGCAGGTGTTTAAAAAAACTCCGCTTCCGCAGTGAAGGTAAATAGAAGCCCCAGACAGGAAGGCAGATACCTGAGCGGGTAAGCAGTGTCCTCTGCCACCGGCAGGCATGGATTCCGCTGTGGGCTCCCGCATGTGGACATTAGGCCTAACGCATTCCTCTAGGGGTGTAGGGCGTATTTTGACCCACAGTTTTTGAATGAATCTAAGAAAAGCAGAAGAAAAAAAATTATGATTTTCATTTTTTTGGCAATTGTGTCATTTTTAAAAAGTTTTTTTTTTGCACAGCACAGATAAGAATGAAGACTTTCACCCCGAAACGTATCCCCATTTGTCCCGTGTTCAGACCCGTTGTGGCCCTAATGCTTACAGGACGCACGGCTCGGCCCGTAATGGAGGGACGCCCGCTGGATTTCAGGACACAACTGAATACATTCCGGCCACATTGTCACTTGTGCAGAAAAAAAAATGACTCCCCAAATATAATCCCCTCTCCGCACCCTTATTGGCGCTCCCTAAATGTTAGATAAAAGTAATGATGTAAGCTGTGTGGTCTGCAGACGGGGGTAATTACAGGGGCTGGTTGGGATGGGCACATGGGGCAATAACAGCGGGTATCCCCCCTCCTCCTCCCCTCATACTTTTTTGGGGGTATTGCTTGACCTCAGCGGCCGGGATGGGGTGTAAAGGGTCGCTCTGTGAGGCTTCGTAAGCTGGCGGAGGTGCGGCGGTCTCAACAAGCTGGTCCTGGGGCTGCAGGAAGGCGGGCGCTCCCGGGGCTTCTTGTAAGTAATGCCAGGCTCACACGGCCGTATGTGGAATCGGCTTGCGGAGGCCGGCAGCGGACCCAGCTGTGAGCCGGCCGTGTAATGTACGGCACATAACATGGGCTGTACACCTTTTTTGGATCCTATTTCCCGCGTCATCGCTCAGCATACACACAGTGTACTTATTTATTGGCTGCGGGTATATCCGCGACAATGGGCTGACCGCGGCCCTCAGCCACTGCTCCAGGCTCTTGGTGACCTTTAGTAGCCAGGAGCAAGGAGATTTTAAACTTCCCGGTCCCTCCCCGGCTCCAGTGCATGTGTCTGTCATTTGGCGAATGCGAAGAAGCTAGGGAAAGGTCTGCGGATAAAAGGTCCGGTCGGGGAACATCGCCAAACGCCTTAGGTAAGTAATTTCATGCCCCCTCATGGATCGGATCTGGGATAGGAGGTGAAACTAACTTTAAAAAAAAAAAAAACGTTTACATGATCGCCATTACCTATTGGATAACGGCGATCACGTGACCAGGG
This sequence comes from Eleutherodactylus coqui, assembly GCF_035609145.1. Lineage (NCBI taxonomy): Eukaryota > Metazoa > Chordata > Amphibia > Anura > Eleutherodactylidae > Eleutherodactylus > Eleutherodactylus coqui. Next base: position 2,724,222 of record NC_089849.1, on the reverse strand, counting down.
ACCCCCCCCCGTGAAATCCTCAGGCTCTCAGCTACATTTTTTAGGGGCCAGAAGCAAGGAGATTTTAAATTACGCCGGCAATCTGTGGTTTTTGCGCATGTATCCACCAATCTGGCGTACGCAGAACCCTTGGTAAGGTCAGCGGATAAATGCAGGGGTCTTAGGTATGCAGTTTTATCTCCCCTCAGGGACATGATCCGTGAGGAGAGGTGAAAAAACATTTCTATTTTCTTTTACTTTACAGCGGTTCCCGGTGACATCGCCCGCTCTTGGCCCCGGGAGCAGAGAGATTGTGAGCCATCCCGGGCTCCCAAGCCTTCTGCGTATGCACCCCACATTTTACGTCTGCTGCGCATGAGCAGAAGACGGTATCGGGTCCTGGAAGGACCAGAATGGTGCGAGCCATCGCGGAGTACGGAGGTGAGTACTTTCAGCTCCCCTAAGGCCGCCTGCACACGAGCGTTCCGGATTCCGCTAGCGGATTTTCACGCGCGTATGGTACCTAAATGTGCTTGCGGATGCGTGAAAAATCACGCGCGGATGTGTTGCGGAAAAAACCGCGCAGAAAAACCAGCAGACACCCCTTATTGTAAACCCAACCCCTAGAGAACTGCCCATTCCTTGGAAAACAGCTTAAAAACCAACACCCAGACTCCGTTTTGTCCCTCTTGCTTGTGCAAGCACCGTTAAATTATTGATGTCTTTGTGGACATGGTCGATCCATGTAACTTTTTTCGGGCGCTTCTCCAGCGTGACTTTATTTCAGTCACTGCAAAAAAATTCACAAGAGGAATTCATTACTACAGATTTTGCATTCTTACATCCTGCATTGGCAAGAAATCCTACCTATCTCCCTCTACAAATGTGCCTGTGAAGCTCTGCTGTGTGTTGGGACGCCTCCTACCATGCCTACTTCCTGTAGTCATAGCAACCAGTGACTCCATCCGCAGCTGCACTGCGGATGTACTACGTGAAAAAACGCACCCATTCACTTGTATTGGAGGCTTCACGCGCAGAATCCGACCCAAATTAGGCCGCCTGCAGACGAGCGGAAATCCCGCCGCGGGATTTCCCCCGCTGAAAGTTTGCATAGGAGTGCATTAAAATACGCACTCCTATGCAGACGGCCGCGGTTTGGCCGCGCGAAATCTCGTGCGGCAAACAAACCGCGGCATGTCCAAATTTTCTGCGGGGCACGCACTCACCTGGCCGCCGGCTCCGGTCTGCGCATGCGCCGGCTGCGCGGCAGCCGGCACATGAAAGAGCCGGGGCCGCCAGGCGCGGGTGAGTACGCGCTCGTCCCTGCAGGCGCTCGGGTCGGATCGCGCGGCGAGAATTCTCGCTGCCGGATCCGACCCGCTCGTCTGCAGGCGGCCTTAGAACAGGTCGCAGATTTTTTCACGCGCGTGAAAAAACGCGATACAAATCCGTCCGTCTGGAGACAACTGCGGATCCTCATAGGAGTATATTGGCTGCGGTCTGGGGCAGATAATGTGCCTAAAATAACGCGCTGGAAATTCCGTTCGTGTGCAGGCACCCTATTTCATATGTGGGGGAAGCAGACATTTTAACTTTTTTTTTTCCTTTTTACATTTCTGCGATGGCTGTTATCCCCCGGGGGTCAGATACCGCGGCCCCGTAGACAGCTTCAGGCTCTTGGCTAGCCGATAGCAGGAAACTGTCAGCCGCACACCCCGGGGACTACCTTCACAGGGACGGCCGTGTGGAATAAGGCCCAGCTGATGAGGCTGTCAAAGCGTGTATCGGCGGTGGCTAAGGGTTTAACACGCTCCGTCCGTATCGCTGTCGGACAGACACTCGCCCCTGTGAATGCACACGGAAATAGTAATGTTTAATGAGATTTAAAAAAATGCTATGTACAAGTGTAATTAAAAAAAAGAGTCAGCAAAGACGCTACAAATGATGCCTAGTATAAAATATATCGCATACATATAAGATGAGATCCACAGAGCACCGGAACCCCAAGAACTAATATATCACATACATATAAGATGAGATCCACAGAGCGCCGGAACCCCAAGAACTAATATAACGCATACATATAAGATGAGATCCACAGAGCACCGGAACCCCAAGAACTAATATATCACATACATATAAGATGAGAGATCAACAGAGCGCCGGAACCCCAAGAACTAATATATCGCATACATATAAGATGAGATCCACAGAGTGCCGGAACCCCAAGAACTAATATAACGCATACATATAAGATGAGAGATCCACAGAGCGCCGGAACCCCAAGAACTAATATATCACATACATATAAGATGAGATCCACAGAGCGCCGGAACCCCAAGAACTAATATAACACATACATATAAGATGAGATCCACAGAGCGCCGGAACCCCAAGAACTAATATATCACATACATATAAGATGAGATCCACAGAGCGCCGGAACCCCAAGAACTAATATATCACATACATATAAGATGAGATCCACAGAGCGCCGGAACCCCAAGAACTAATATATCACATACATATAAGATGAGAGATCAACAGAGCGCGGAAACCCCAAGAACTAATATATCACATACATATAAGATAAGAGATCCATAGAGCGCCGGAACCCCAAGAACTAATATATCACATACATATAAGATGAGAGATCCACAGAGCGTCGGAACCCCAAGAACTAATATATCACATACATATAAGATGAGATCCACAGAGCGCCGGAACCCCAAGAACTAATATATCGCATACATATAAGATGAGATCCACAGAGCGCCGGAACCCCAAGAACTAATATATCACATACATATAAGATGAGAGATCCACAGAGCGCCGGAACCCCAAGAACTAATATATCACATACATATAAGATGAGATCCACAGAGCGCCGGAACCCCAAGAACTAATAGAACGGATACATATAAGATGAGAGATCCACAGAGCGCCGGAACCCCAAGAACTAATATATCACATACATATAAGATGAGAGATCCACAGAGCACCGGAACCCCAAGAACTAATATATCACATACATATAAGATGAGAGATCCACAGAACGCCGGAACCCCAAGAACTAATATATCACATACATATAAGATGAGATCCACAGAACGCCGGAACCCCAAGAACTAATATATCACATACATATAAGATGAGATCCACAGAGCGCCGGAACCCCAAGAACTAATATATCACATACATATAAGAAGAGACCCACAGAGCGCCGGAACCCCAAGAACTAATATATCACATACATATAAGATGAGATTCACAGAGCGCCGGAACCCCAAGAACTAATATATCAGATACATATAAGATGAGATCCACAGAGCGCCAGAACCCCAGGAACTAATATATCACACATATAAGATGAGATCCACAGAGCGCCGGAACCCCAAGAACTAATATATCGCATACATATAAGATGAGATCCACAGAGCGCCGGAACCCCAAGAACTAATATATCACATACATATAAGATGAGAAATCAACAGAGCGCCGGAACCCCAAGAACTAATATATCAGATACATATAAGATGAGATCCACAGAGCGCCGGAACCCCAAGAACTAATATATCACATACATATAAGAAGAGAAATCCACAGAGCGCCGGAGCCCCAAGAACTAATATATCACATACATATAAGATGAGATCCACAGAGCGCCGGAACCCCAAGAACTAATATATCACATACATATAAGATGAGATCCACAGAGCGCCGGAACCCCAAGAACTAATATATCACATACATATAAGATGAGATCCACAGAGCGCCGGAACCCCAAGAACTAATATATCACATACATATAAGATGAGAGCCACAGAGCGCCGGAACCCCAAGAACTAAGATATCACTTACATATAAGATGAGAGATCCACAGAGCGCCGGAACCCCAAGAACTAATATATCACATACATATAAGATGAGATCCACAGAGCGCCGGAACCCCAAGAACTAATATATCACATACATATAAGATGAGATCCACAGAGCGCCGGAACCCCAAGAACTAAGATATCACTTACATATAAGATGAGAGATCCACAGAGCGCCGGAACCCCAAGAACTAATATATCACATACATATAAGATGAGATCCACAGAGCGCCGGAACCCCAAGAACTAATATATCACATACATATAAGATGAGAGATCCACAGAGCGCCGGAACCCCAAGAACTAATATATCAGATACATATAAGATGAGATCCACAGAGCGCCGGAACCCCAAGAACTAATATATCAGATACATATAAGATGAGATCCACAGAGCGCCGGAACCCCAAGAACTAATATATCAGATACATATAAGATGAGATCCACAGAGCGCCGGAACCCCAAGAACTAATATAACACATACATATAAGATGAGATCCACAGAGCGCCGGAACCCCAAGAACTAATATATCGCATACATATAAGATGAGAGATCCACAGAGCGCCGGAACCCCAAGAACTAATATATCACATACATATAAGATGAGATCCACAGAGCGCCGGAACCCCAAGAACTAAGATATCAGATACACATAAGATGAGATCCACAGAGCGCCGGAACCCCAAGAACTAATAGAAAGGATACATATAAGATGAGATCCACAGAGCGCCGGAACCCCAAGAACTAATATATCACATACATATAAGATGAGATCCACAGAGCGCCGGAACCCCAAGAACTAATAGAACGGATACATATAAGATGAGATCCACAGAGCGCCGGAACCCCAAGAACTAATATATCACATACATATAAGATGAGAGATCCACAGAGCGCCGGAACCCCAAGAACTAATATATCACATACATATAAGATGAGAGATCCACAGAGCACCGGAACCCCAAGAACTAATATATCGCATACATATAAGATGAGATCCACAGAGCGCCGGAACCCCAAGAACTAATATATCACATACATATAAGATGAGATCCACAGAGCGCCGGAACCCCAAGGACTAATATAACACATACATATAAGATGAGATCCACAGAGCGCCGGAACCCCAAGAACTAATATATCACATACATATAAGATGAGATCCACAGAGCGCCGGAACCCCAAGAACTAATATATCACATACATATAAGATGAGAGATCCACCGAGCGCCGGAACCCCAAGAACTAATATATCACATACATATAAGATGAGATCCACAGAGCGCCGGAACCCCAAGAACTAATATATCACATACATATAAGATGAGATCCACAGAGCGCCGGAACCCCAAGAACTAATATATCACATACATATAAGATGAGATCCACAGAGCGCCGGAACCCCAAGAACTAATATATCACATACATATAAGATGAGAGATCCACAAAGCACCGGAACCCCAAGAACTAATATATCACATACATATAAGATGAGAGATCCACAGAGCGCCGGAACCCCAAGAACTAATAGAACGGATACATATAAGATGAGATCCACAGAGCGCCGGAACCCCAAGAACTAATATATCACATACATATAAGATGAGAGATCAACAGAGCGCCGGAACCCCAAGAACTAATATATCACATACATATAAGATGAGAGATCAACAGAGCGTGGGAACCCCAAGAACTAATATATCACATACATATAAGATGAGAGATCCACAGAGCGCCGGAACCCCAAGAACTAATATATCACATACATATAAGATGAGAGATCCACAGAGCGCCGGAACCCCAAGAACTAATAGAACGCATACATATAAGATGAGATCCACAGAGCGCCGGAACCCCAAGAACTAATATATCTCATACATATAAGATGAGATCCACAGAGCGCCGGAACCCCAAGAACTAATATATCACATACATATAAGATGAGAGATCCACAGAGCACCGGAACCCCAAGAACTAATATATCGCATACATATAAGATGAGATCCACAGAGCGCCGGAACCCCAAGAACTAATATATCACATACATATAAGAGGAGAGATCCACAGAGCGCCGGACCCCCAAGAACTAAGATATCACATACATATAAGATGAGAGATCCACAGAGCGCCGGAACCCCAAGAACTAAGATATCACATACATATAAGATAAGATCCACAGAGCGCCGGACCCCCAAGAACTAATATATCACATACATATAAGATGAGAGATCCATAGAGCGCCGGACCCCCAAGAACTAATATATCACATACATATAAGATGAGATCCACAGAGCGCCGGAACCCCAGGAACTAATATATCGCATACATATAAGATGAGAGATCCATAGAGCGCCGGAACCCCAAGAACTAATATAACGCATACATATAAGATGAGATCCACAGAGCGCCGGAACCCCAAGAACTAATATATCAGATACATATAAGAGGAGATCCACAGAGCGCCGGAACCCCAAGAACTAATATATCACATACATATAAGATGAGATCCACAGAGCGCCGGAACCCCAAGAACTAATATATCACATACATATAAGAGGAGAGATCCACAGAGCGCCGGACCCCCAAGAACTAAGATATCACATACATATAAGATGAGAGATCCACAGAGCGCCGGAACCCCAAGAACTAAGATATCACATACATATAAGATGAGATCCACAGAGCGCCGGACCCCCAAGAACTAATATATCACATACATATAAGATGAGAGATCCACAGAGCGCCGGACCCCCAAGAACTAATATATCACATACATATAAGATGAGAGATCCACAGAGCGCCGGACCCCCAAGAACTAATATATCGCATACATATAAGATGAGATCCACAGAGCGCCGGAACCCCAAGAACTAATATATCACATACATATAAGATGAGAGATCCACAGAGCGCCGGAACCCCAAGAACTGATATATCGCATACATATAAGATGAGAGATCCACAGAGCGCCGGAACCCCAAGAACTAATATATCACATACATATAAGATGAGATCCACAGAGCACCGGAACCCCAAGAACTAATATATCACATACATATAAGATGAGATCCACAGAGCACCGGAACCCCAAGAACTAATATATCACATACATATAAGATGAGATCCACAGAGCGCCGGAACCCCAAGAACTAATATATCACATACATATAAGATGAGACCCACAGAGCGCCGGAACCCCAAGAACTAATATATCACATACATATAAGATGAGATCCACAGAGCGCCGGAACCCCAAGAACTAATATATCACATACATATAAGATGAGATCCACAGAGCGCCGGAACCCCAAGAACTAATATATCACATACATATAAGATGAGATCCACAGAGCGCCGGAACCCCAAGAACTAATATATCGCATACATAAAAGATGAGATCCACAGAGCGCCGGAACCCCAAGAACTAATATATCACATACATATAAGATGAAGAAATCAACAGAGCGCCGGAACCCCAAGAACTAATATATCACATACATATAAGATGAGATCCAAAGAGCGCCGGAACCCCAAGAACTAATATATCACATACATATAAGATGAGAGATCAACAGAGCGCCGGAACCCCAAGAACTAATAGAACGCATACATATAAGATGAGATCCACAGAGCGCCGGAACCCCAAGAACTAATATATCACATACATATAAGATGAGAGATCAACAGAGCGCCGGAACCCCAAGAACTAATATATCACATACATATAAGATGAGATCCACAGAGCGCCGGAACCCCAAGAACTAATATATCACATACATATAAGATGAGATCCACAGAGCGCCGGAACCCCAAGAACTAAGATATCGCATACATATAAGATGAGAGATCCATGCAGCGCCGGAACCCCAAGAACTAATATATCACATACATATAAGATGAGATCCACAGAGCGCCGGAACCCCAAGAACTAATATATCGCATACATATAAGATGAGATCCACAGAGCGCCGGAACCCCAAGAACTAATATATCACATACATATAAGATGAAGAAATCAACAGAGCGCCGGAACCCCAAGAACTAATATATCACATACATATAAGATGAGATCCAAAGAGCGCCGGAACCCCAAGAACTAATATATCACATACATATAAGATGAGAGATCAACAGAGCGCCGGAACCCCAAGAACTAATATATCGCATACATATAAGATGAGATCCACAGAGCGCCGGAACCCCAAGAACTAATATATCACATACATATAAGATGAGAGATCAACAGAGCGCCGGAACCCCAAGAACTAATATATCACATACATATAAGATGAGAGATCCATACAGCGTCTGAACCCCAAGAACTAATATATCACATACATATAAGATGAGATCCACAGAGCGCCGGAACCCCAAGAACTAATATATCACATACATATAAGATGAGATCCACAGAGCGCCGGAACCCCAAGAACTAATATATCACATACATATAAGATGAGATCCACAGAGCGCCGGAACCCCAAGAACTAATATATCAGATACATATAAGATGAGAGATCAACAGAGCGTGGGAACCCCAAGAACTAATATATCAGATACATATAAGATGAGATCCACAGAGCGCCGGACCCCAAGAACTAATATATCACATACATATAAGATGAGATCCACAGAACGCCGGACCCCAAGAACTAATATATCACATACATATAAGATGAGATCCACAGAGCGCCGGAACCCCAAGAACTAATATATCGCATACATATAAGATGAGATCCACAGAGCGCCGGAACCCCAAGAACTAATATATCAGATACATATAAGATGAGATCCACAGAGCGCCGGAACCCCAAGAACTAATATATCACATACATATAAGATGAGATCCACAGAGCGCCGGAACCCCAAGAACTAATATAACGGATACATATAAGATGAGATCCACAGAGCACCGGAACCCCAAGAACTAATATATCGCATACATATAAGATGAGATCCACAGAGCGCCGGAACCCCAAGAACTAATATATTGCATACATATAAGATGAGATCCACAGAGCGCCGACACCCCAAGAACTAATATATCACATACATATAAGATGAGATCCACAGAGCGCCGGAACCCCAAGAACTAATATATCACATACATATAAGATGAGAGATCCACAGAGCGCCGGAACCCGAAGAACTAATATATCACATACATATAAGATGAGATCCACAGAGCGCCGGAACCCCAAGAACTAATATATCACATACATATAAGATGAGATCCACAGAGCGCCGGAACCCCAAGAACTAATATATCACATACATATAAGATGAGATCCACAGAGCGCCGGAACCCCAAGAACTAATATATCACATACATATAAGATGAGATCCACAGAGCGCCGGAACCCCAAGAACTAATATATCGCATACATATAAGATGAGATTCACAGAGCGCCGGAACCCCAAGAACTAATATATCACATACATATAAGATGAAGAAATCAACAGAGCGCCGGAACCCCAAGAACTAATATATCACATACAAATAAGATGAGATCCAAAGAGCGCCGGAACCCCAAGAACTAATATAACATACATATAAGATGAGAGATCAACAGAGCGCCGGAACCCCAAGAACTAATATATCACATACATATAAGATGAGAGATCAACAGAGCGCCGGAACCCCAAGAACTAATATATCGCATACATATAAGATGAGATCCACAGAGCGCCGGAACCCCAAGAACTAATATATCACATACATATAAGATGAGAGATCAACAGAGCGCCGGAACCCCAAGAACTAATATATCGCATACATATAAGATGAGATCCACAGAGCGCCGGAACCCCAAGAACTAATATATCACATACATATAAGATGAGAGATCAACAGAGCGTGGGAACCCCAAGAACTAATATATCAGATACATATAAGATGAGATCCACAGAGCGCCGGACCCCAAGAACTAATATATCACATACATATAAGATGAGATCCACAGAACGCCGGACCCCAAGAACTAATATATCACATACATATAAGATGAGATCCACAGAGCGCCGGAACCCCAAGAACTAATATATCGCATACATATAAGATGAGATCCACAGAGCGCCGAAACCCCAAGAACTAATATATGACATACATATAAGATGAGATCCACAGAGCGCCGGAACCCCAAGAACTAATATATCAGATACATATAAGATGAGATCCACAGAGCGCCGGAACCCCAAGAACTAATATATCGCATACATATAAGATGAGATCCACAGAGCGCCGACACCCCAAGAACTAATATATCACATACATATAAGATGAGATCCACAGAGCGCCGGAACCCCAAGAACTAATATATCGCATACATATAAGACGAGATCCACAGAGCGCCGACACCCCAAGAACTAATATATCACATACATATAAGACGAGATCCACAGAGCGCCGGAACCCCAAGAACTAATATATCGCATACATATAAGACGAGATCCACAGAGCGCCGGAACCCCAAGAACTAATATATCGCATAGATATAAGACGAGATCCACAGAGCGCCGGAACCCCAAGAACTAATATATCGCATACATATAAGACGAGATCCACAGAGCGCCGGAACCCCAAGAACTAATATATCACATACATATAAGATGAGATCCACAGAGCGCCGGAACCCCAAGAACTAATATATCACATACATATAAGATGAGAGATCCACAGAGCGCCGGAACCCCAAGAGCTAATATATCACATACATATAAGATGAGAGATCCACAGAGCGCCGGAACCCCAAGAACTAATATATCGCATACATATAAGATGAGATCCACAGAGCGCCGACACCCCAAGAACTAATATATCACATACATATAAGACGAGATCCACAGAGCGCCGGAACCCCAAGAACTAATATAACACATACATATAAGATGAGAGATCCACAGAGCGCCGGAACCCCAAGAACTAATATATCGCATACATATAAGATGAGATCCACAGAGCGCCGACACCCCAAGAACTAATATATCACATACATATAAGACGAGATCCACAGAGCGCCGGAACCCCAAGAACTAATATATCGCATAGATATAAGACGAGATCCACAGAGCGCCGGAACCCCAAGAACTAATATATCACATACATATAAGACGAGATCCACAGAGCGCCGGAACCCCAAGAACTAATATATCGCATAGATATAAGACGAGATCCACAGAGCGCCGGAACCCCAAGAACTAATATAACACATACATATAAGATGAGATCCACAGAGCGCCGGAACCCCAAGAACTAATAGAAAGGATACATATAAGATGAGATCCACAGAGCGCCGGAACCCCAAGAACTAATATAACGCATACATATAAGATCAGATCCACAGAGCGCCGGAACCCCAAGAACTAATATATCACATACATATAAGATGAGATCCACAGAGCGCCGGACCGCAAGAACTAATATATCACATACATATAAGATGAGATCCACAGAGCGCCGGAACCCCAAGAACTAATATATCACATACATATAAGATGAGACCCACAGAGCGCCGGACCCCAAGGACTAATATATCACATACATATAAGATGAGATCCACAGAGCGCCGGAACCCCAAGAACTAAGATATCAGATACATATAAGATGAGATCCACAGAGCGCCGGAACACCAAGAACTAATATATCACATACATATAAGATGAGATCCACAGAGCGCCGGAACACCAAGAACTAATATATCGCATACATATAAGATGAGATCCACAGAGCGCCGGAACCCCAAGAACTAAGATATCACATACATATAAGATGAGAGATCCACAGAGCGCCGGAACCCCAAGAACTAAGATATCACATACATATAAGATGAGAGATCCACAGAGCGCCGGAACCCCAAGAACTAATATATCACATACATATAAGATGAGATCCACAGAGCGCCGGAACCCCAAGAACTAATATATCACATACATATAAGATGAGATCCACAGAGCGCCGGAACCCCAAGAACTAATATATCACATACATATAAGATGAGACCCACAGAGCGCCGGACCCCAAGGACTAATATATCACATACATATAAGATGAGATCCACAGAGCGCCGGAACCCCAAGAACTAAGATATCACATACATATAAGATGAGAGATCCACAGAGCGCCGGAACCCCAAGAACTAATATATCACATACATATAAGATGAGAGATCCACAGAGCGCCGGAACCCCAAGAACTAAGATATCACATACATATAAGAGGAGAGATCCACAGAGCGCCGGAACCCCAAGAACTAAGATATCACATACATATAAGATGAGAGATCCACAGAGCGCCGGAACCCCAAGAACTAATATATCACATACATATAAGATGAGAGATCCACAGAGCGCCGGAACCCCAAGAACTAATATAACGGATACATATAAGATGAGAGATCCACAGAGTGCCGGCACCCCAAGAACTAATATATCACATACATATAAGATGAGAGATCCACAGAGCGCCGGAACCCCAAGAACTAAGAAATCACATACATATAAGACGAGATCCACAGAGCGCCGGAACCCCAAGAACTAATATATCACATACATATAAGATGAGATCCACAGAGCGCCGGAACCCCAAGAACTAATATAACACATACATATAAGATGAGAGATCCACAGAGCGCCGCAACCCCAAGAACTAATATATCGCATACATATAAGATGAGATCCACAGAGCGCCGACACCCCAAGAACTAATATATCACATACATATAAGACGAGATCCACAGAGCGCCGGAACCCCAAGAACTAATATATCCCATACATATAAGATGAGATCCACAGAGCGCCGGAACCCCAAGAACTAATATATCGCATAGATATAAGACGAGATCCACAGAGCGCCGGAACCCCAAGAACTAATATATCACATACATATAAGACGAGATCCACAGAGCGCCGGAACCCCAAGAACTAATATATCGCATAGATATAAGACGAGATCCACAGAGCGCCGGAACCCCAAGAACTAATATAACACATACATATAAGATGAGATCCACAGAGCGCCGGAACCCCAAGAACTAATAGAAAGGATACATATAAGATGAGATCCACAGAGCGCCGGAACCCCAAGAACTAATATAACGCATACATATAAGATCAGATCCACAGAGCGCCGGAACCCCAAGAACTAATATATCACATACATATAAGATGAGATCCACAGAGCGCCGGAACCGCAAGAACTAATATATCACATACATATAAGATGAGATCCACAGAGCGCCGGAACCCCAAGAACTAATATATCACATACATATAAGATGAGATCCACAGAGCGCCGGAACCCCAAGAACTAAGATATCAGATACATATAAGATGAGATCCACAGAGCGCCGGAACACCAAGAACTAATATATCACATACATATAAGATGAGATCCACAGAGCGCCGGAACACCAAGAACTAATATATCGCATACATATAAGATGAGATCCACAGAGCGCCGGAACCCCAAGAACTAAGATATCACATACATATAAGATGAGAGATCCACAGAGCGCCGGAACCCCAAGAACTAAGATATCACATACATATAAGATGAGAGATCCACAGAGCGCCGGAACCCCAAGAACTAATATATCACATACATATAAGATGAGATCCACAGAGCGCCGGAACCCCAAGAACTAATATATCACATACATATAAGATGAGACCCACAGAGCGCCGGACCCCAAGGACTAATATATCACATACATATAAGATGAGATCCACAGAGCGCCGGAACCCCAAGAACTAAGATATCACATACATATAAGATGAGAGATCCACAGAGCGCCGGAACCCCAAGAACTAATATATCACATACATATAAGATGAGAGATCCACAGAGCGCCGGAACCCCAAGAACTAAGATATCACATACATATAAGAGGAGAGATCCACAGAGCGCCGGAACCCCAAGAACTAAGATATCACATACATATAAGATGAGAGATCCACAGAGCGCCGGAACCCCAAGAACTAATATATCACATACATATAAGATGAGAGATCCACAGAGCGCCGGAACCCCAAGAACTAATATAACGGATACATATAAGATGAGAGATCCACAGAGTGCCGGCACCCCAAGAACTAATATATCACATACATATAAGATGAGAGATCCACAGAGCGCCGGAACCCCAAGAACTAAGAAATCACATACATATAAGATGAGAGATCCACAGAGCGCCGGAACCCCAAGAACTAATATATCACATACATATAAGACGAGATCCACAGAGCGCCGGAACCCCAAGAACTAATATATCGCATAGATATAAGACGAGATCCACAGAGCGCCGGAACCCCAAGAACTAATATAACACATACATATAAGATGAGATCCACAGAGCGCCGGAACCCCAAGAACTAATAGAAAGGATACATATAAGATGAGATCCACAGAGCGCCGGAACCCCAAGAACTAATATAACGCATACATATAAGATGAGATCCACAGAGCGCCGGAACCCCAAGAACTAATATATCACATACATATAAGATGAGATCCACAGAGCGCCGGAACCCCAAGAACTAATATATAGCATACATATAAGATGAGATCCACAGAGCGCCGGAACCCCAAGAACTAATATATCACATACATATAAGATGAGATCCACAGAGCGCCGGAACCCCAAGAACTAATATAACGCATACATATAAGATGAGATCCACAGAGCGCCGGAACCCCAAGAACTAATATATCACATACATATAAGATGAGATCCACAGAGCGCCGGAACCCCAAGAACTAATATATCACATACATATAAGATGAGAGATCCACAGAGCGCCGGAACCCCAAGAACTAATATATCAGATACATATAAGATGAGATCCACAGAGCGCCGGAACCCCAAGAACTAAGATATCACATACATATAAGATGAGATCCACAGAGCGCCGGAACCCCAAGAACTAAGATATCACATACATATAAGATGAGAGATCCACAGAGCGCCGGAACCCCAAGAACTAAGATATCACATACATATAAGATGAGAGATCCACAGAGCGCCGGAACCCCAAGAACTAAGATATCACATACATATAAGATGAGATCCACAGAGCGCCGGAACACCAAGAACTAATATATCACATACATATAAGATGAGATCCACAGAGCGCCGGAACCCCAAGAACTAATATATCACATACATATAAGATGAGATCCACAGAGCGCCGGAACCCCAAGAACTAATATATCACATACATATAAGATGAGAGATCCACAGAGCGCCGGAACCCCAAGAACTAATATAACGCATACATATAAGATGAGATCCACAGAGCGCCGGAACCCCAAGAACTAATATATCACATACATATAAGATGAGATCCACAGAGCGCCGGAACCCCAAGAACTAATATATCGCATACATATAAGATGAGATCCACAGAGCGCCGGAACCCCAAGAACTAATATATCACATACATATAAGATGAGATCCACAGAGCGCCGGAACCCCAAGAACTAATATAACACATACATATAAGATGAGATCCACAGAGTGCCGGAACCCCAAGAACTAAGATATCACATACATATAAGAGGAGAGATCCACAGAGCGCCGGACCCCCAAGAACTAAGATATCACATACATTTAAGATGAGATCCACAGAGCGCCGGAACCCCAAGAACTAATATATCACATACATATAAGATGAGAGATCCACAGAGCGCCGGAACCCCAAGAACTAAGATATCACATACATATAAGATGAGAGATCCACAGAGCGCCGGACCCCCAAGAACTAATATATCACATACATATAAGATGAGAGATCCACAGAGCGCCAGAACCCCAAGAACTAATATATCACATACATATAAGATGAGAGATCCACAGAGCGCCAGAACCCCAAGAACTAATATATCAGATACATATAAGATGAGATCCACAGAGCGCCGGAACCCCAAGAACTAATAAATCGCATACATATAAGATGAGATCCACAGAGCGCCGGAACCCCAAGAACTAATATATCGCATACATATAAGATGAGAGATCCACAGAGCGCCGGAACCCCAAGAACTAATATATCACATACATATAAGACGAGATCCACAGAGCGCCGGAACCCCAAGAACTAAGATATCAGATACACATAAGATGAGATCCACAGAGCGCCGGAACCCCAAGAACTAATAGAAAGGATACATATAAGATGAGATCCACAGAGCGCCGGAACCCCAAGAACTAATATATCAGATACATATAAGATGAGATCCACAGAGCGCCGGAACCCCAAGAACTAATAGAACGGATACATATAAGATGAGAGATCCACAGAGTGCCGGAACCCCAAGAACTAATATATCACATACATATAAGATGAGAGATCCACAGAGCGCCGGAACCCCAAGAACTAATATATCGCATACATATAAGATGAGATCCACAGAGCGCCGGAACCCCAAGAACTAATATATCACATACATATAAGATGAGATCCACAGAGCGCCGGAACCCCAAGAACTAATATATCACATACATATAAGATGAGAGATCCACAGAGCGCCGGAACCCCAAGAACTAATATATCGCATACATATAAGATGAGATCCACAGAGCGCCGGAACCCCAAGAACTAATATATCACATACATATAAGATGAGATCCACAGAGCGCCGGAACCCCAAGAACTAATATATCACATACATATAAGATGAGAGATCCACAGAGCGCCGGAACCCCAAGAACTAAGATATCACATACATATAAGATGAGAGATCCACAGAGCGCCGGAACCCCAAGAACTAATATATCACATACATATAAGATGAGAGATCCACAGAGCGCCGGAACCCCAAGAACTAATAGAACGGATACATATAAGATGAGATCCACAGAGCGCCGGAACCCCAAGAACTAATATATCACATACATATAAGATGAGATCCACAGAGCGCCGGAACCCCAAGAACTAATATATCACATAGATATAAGATGAGAGATCAACAGAGCGTGGGAACCCCAAGAACTAATATATCACATACATATAAGATGAGAGATCCACAGAGCGCCGGAACCCCAAGAACTAATAGAACGGATACATATAAAATGAGATCCACAGAGCGCCGGAACCCCAAGAACTAATATATCGCATACATATAAGATGAGATCCACAGAGCGCCGGAACCCCAAGAACTAATATATCACATACATATAAGATGAGAGATCCACAGAGCGCCGGAACCCCAAGAACTAATATATCACATACATGTAAGATGAGATCCACAGAGCGCCGGAACCCCAAGAACTAATATATCACATACATATAAGATGAGAGATCAACAGAGCGCCGGAACCCCAAGAACTAATATATCACATACATATAAGATGAGATCCACAGAGCGCCGGAACCCCAAGAACTAATATATCACATACATATAAGATGAGAGATCAACAGAGCGCCGGAACCCCAAGAACTAATATATAGCATACATATAAGATGAGATCCACAGAGCGCCGGAACCCCAAGAACTAATATATCACATACATATAAGATGAGATCCACAGAGCGCCGGAACCCCAAGAACTAATATATCACATACATATAAGATGAGAGATCCATACAGCGCCGGAACCCCAAGAACTAATATATCACATACATATAAGATGAGAGATCCACAGAGCGCCGGAACCCCAAGAACTAATATATCGCATACATATAAGATGAGAGATCCACAGAGCGCCGGAACCCCAAGAACTAATATATCGCATACATATAAGATGAGATCCACAGAGCGCCGGAACCCCAAGAACTAATATATCGCATACATATAAGATGAGAGATCCATACAGCGCCGGAACCCCAAGAACTAATAGAACGGATACATATAAGATGAGATCCACAGAGCGCCGGAACCCCAAGAACTAATAGAAAGGATACATATAAGATGAGATCCACAGAACGCCGGAACCCCAAGAACTAATATATCACATACATATAAGATGAGATCCACAGAACGCCGGAACCCCAAGAACTAATATATCACATACATAGAAGATGAGATCCACAGAGCGCCGCAACCCCAAGAACTAATATAACGCATACATATAAGATGAGAGATCCACAGAGCGCCGGAACCCCAAGAACCAATATATCACATACATATAAGATGAGATCCACAGAGCGCCGGAACCCCAAGAACTAATATATCACATACATATAAGATGAGATCCACAGAGCGCCGGAACCCCAAGAACTAATATATCGCATACATATAAGATGAGATCCACAGAGCGCCAGACCCCAAGAACTAATATATCGCATACATATAAGATGAGAGATCCATACAGAGCCGGAACCCCAAGAACTAATATATCGCATACATATAAGATGAGAGATCCACAGAGCGCCGGAACCCCAAGAACTAATATATCACATACATATAAGGTGAGAGATCCACAGAGCGCCGGAACCCCAAGAACTAATATATCACATACATATAAGATGAGAGATCCACAGAGCGCCGGAACCCCAAGAACTAATATATCACATACATATAAGATGAGAGATCAACGAAGCGCCGGAACCCCAAGAACTAATATATCAGATACATATAAGATGGGATCCACAGAGCGCCGGACCCCAAGAACTAATATATCAGATACATATAAGATGAGAGATCCACAGAGCGCCGGAACCCCAAGAACTAATATCACATACATATAAGATGAGAAATCCACAGAGCACCGGAACCCCAAGAACTAATATATCGCATACATATAAGATGAGATCCACAGAGCGCCGGAACCCCAAGAACTAATATGTCGCATACATATAAGATGAGAGATCCACAGAGCGCCGGAATCCCAAGAACTAATATATCACATACATATAAGATGAGATCCACAGAGCGCCGGAACCCCAAGAACTAATATATCACATACATATAAGATGAGATCCACAGAGCGCCGGAACCCCAAGAACTAATATATCACATACATATAAGATGAGATCCACAGAGTGCCGGAACACCAAGAACTAATATATCACATACATATAAGATGAGATCCACAGAGCGCCGGAACCCCAAGAACTAATATATCGCATACATATAGGATGAGAGATCCACAGAGCGCCGGAACCCCAAGAACTAATATATCACATACATATAAGATGAGATCCACAGAGCGCCGGAACCCCAAGAACTAATATATCATATACATATAAAAGATGAGAGATCCACACAGCGCCGGAACCCCAAGAACTAATATATCACATACATATAAGATGAGAGATCCATACAGCGCCGGAACCCCAAGAACTAATATATCACATACATATAAGATGAGAGATCCACAGAGCGCCGGAACCCCAAGAACTAATATATCGCATACATATAAGATGAGAGATCCACAGAGCGCCGGAACCCCAAGAACTAATATATCGCATACATATAAGATGAGATCCACAGAGCGCCGGAACCCCAAGAACTAATATATCGCATACATATAAGATGAGAGATCCATACAGCGCCGGAACCCCAAGAACTAATAGAACGGATACATATAAGATGAGATCCACAGAGCGCCGGAACCCCAAGAACTAATAGAAAGGATACATATAAGATGAGATCCACAGAACGCCGGAACCCCAAGAACTAATATATCGCATACATATAAGATGAGAGATCCATACAGCGCCGGAACCCCAAGAACTAATAGAACGGATACATATAAGATGAGATCCACAGAGCGCCGGAACCCCAAGAACTAATATATCGCATACATATAAGATGAGATCCACAGAGCGCCGGAACCCCAAGAACTAATATATCGCATACATATAAGATGAGATCCACAGAGCGCCGGAACCCCAAGAACTAATATATCGCATACATATAAGATGAGAGATCCATACAGCGCCGGAACCCCAAGAACTAATATATCGCATACATATAAGATGAGAGATCCATACAGCGCCGGAACCCCAAGAACTAATATATCGCATACATATAAGATGAGAGATCCATACAGCGCCGGAACCCCAAGAACTAATATATCACATACATATAAGATGAGATCCACAGAGCGCCGGAATCCCAAGAACTAATATATCGCAGACATATAAGATGAGATCCACAGAGCGCCGGAACCCCAAGAACTAATATATCACATACATATAAGATGAGATCCACAGAGCGCCGGAACCCCAAGAACTAATATATCGCAGACATATAAGATGAGATCCACAGAGCGCCGGAACCCCAAGAACTAATATATCACATACATATAAGATGAGATCCACAGAACGCCGGAACCCCAAGAACTAATATATGACGTACATAGAAGATGAGATCCACAGAGCGCCGGAACCCCAAGAACTAATATATCACATACATATAAGATGAGATCCACAGAGCGCCGTAACCCCAAGAACTAAGATATCGCATACATATAAGATGAGATCCACAGAGCGCCGGAACCCCAAGAACTAATAGAACGGATACATATAAGATGAGATCCACAGAGCGCCGGAACCCCAAGAACTAATATATCACATACATATAAGATGAGATCCACAGAACGTCGGAACCCCAAGAACTAATATATCACATACATATAAGATGAGATCCACAGAGCGCCGGAACCCCAAGAACTAATATATCAGATACATATAAGATGAGAGATCCACAGAGCGCCGGAACCCCAAGAACTAATATCACATACATATAAGATGAGAGATCCACAGAGCACCGGAACCCCAAGAACTAATATATCGCATACATATAAGATGAGATCCACAGAGCGCCGGAACCCCAAGAACTAATATATCGCATACATATAAGATGAGAGATCCATACAGCGCCGGAACCCCAAGAACTAATATATCGCATACATATAAGATGAGAGATCCATACAGCGCCAGAACCCCAAGAACTAATATATCGCATACATATAAGATGAGAGATCCATACAGCGCCGGAACCCCAAGAACTAATATATCACATACATATAAGATGAGATCCACAGAACGCCGGAACCCCAAGAACTAATATATGACATACATATAAGATGAGATCCACAGAGCGCCGGAACCCCAAGAACTAATATATCGCATACATATAAGATGAGTTCCATACAGCGCCGGAACCCCAAGAACTAATATATCGCATACATATAAGATGAGAGATCCATACAGCGCCGGAACCCCAAGAACTAATATAACACATACATATAAGATGAGATCCACAGAGCGCCGGACCCCAAGAACTAATATATCACATACATATAAGATGAGAGATCCACAGAGCACCGGAACCCCAAGAACTAATATATCGCATACATATAAGATGAGATCCACAGAGCGCCGGAACCCCAAGAACTAATATATCGCATACATATAAGATGAGAGATCCATACAGCGCCGGAACCCCAAGAACTAATATATCGCATACATATAAGATGAGATCCACAGAGCGCCGGAACCCCAAGAACTAATATATCGCATACATATAAGATGAGAGATACATACAGCGCCGGAACCCCAAGAACTAATAGAACGGATACATATAAGATGAGATCCACAGAGCGCCGGAACCCCAAGAACTAATATATCGCATACATATAAGATGAGATCCACAGAACGCCGGAACCCCAAGAACTAATATATGACATACATAGAAGATGAGATCCACAGAGCGCCGGAACCCCAAGAACTAATATATCACATACATATAAGATGAGATCCACAGAGCGCCGGAACCCCAAGAACTAAGATATCGCATACATATAAGATGAGATCCACAGAGCGCCGGAACCCCAAGAACTAATATATCACATACATATAAGATGAGAGATCAACAGAGCGTGGGAACCCCAAGAACTAATATATCGCATACATATAAGATGAGAGATCAACAGAGCGCCGGAACCCCAAGAACTAATATATCACATACATATAAGATGAGATCCACAGAGCGCCGGAACCTCAAGAACTAATATATCACATACATATAAGATGAGATCCACAGAGCGCCGGAACCCCAAGAACTAATATATCACATACATATAAGATGAGATCCACAGAGCGCCGGAACCCCAAGAACTAATATATCACATACATATAAGATAAGAGATCCATAGAGCGCCGCAACCCCAAGAACTAATATATCACATACATAAAAGAAGAGAAATCCACAGAGCGCCGGAACCGCGAGAACTAATATATCACATACATATAAGATGAGATCCACAGAGCGCCGGAACCCCAAGAACTAATATATCGCATACATATAAGATGAGATCCACAGAGCGCCGGAACCCCAAGAACTAATATATCGCATACATATAAGATGAGAGATCCACAGAGCGCCGGAACCCCAAGAACTAATATATCACATACATATAAGATGAGATCCACAGAGCGCCGGAACCCCAAGAACTAATATATCGCATACATATAAGATGAGATCCACAGAGCGCCGGAACCCCAAGAACTAATATATCAGATACATATAAGATGAGAGATCAACAGAGCGCCGGAACCCCAAGAACTAATATATCACATACATATAAGATGAGATCCACAGAACGCCGGAACCCCAAGAACTAATATATCACATACATATAAGATGAGATCCACAGAACGCCGGACCCCAAGAACTAATATATCACATACATATAAGATGAGATCCACAGAGCGCCGGAACCCCAAGAACTAATATATCGCATACATATAAGATGAGATCCACAGAGCGCCGGAACCCCAAGAACTAATATATCAGATACATATAAGATGAGATCCACAGAGCGCCGGAACCCCAAGAACTAATATATCACATACATATAAGATGAGATCCACAGAGCGCCGGAACCCCAAGAACTAATATAACGGATACATATAAGATGAGATCCACAGAGCACCGGAACCCCAAGAACTAATATATCGCATACATATAAGATGAGATCCACAGAGCGCCGGAACCCCAAGAACTAATATATCGCATACATATAAGATGAGATCCACAGAGCGCCGACACCCCAAGAACTAATATATCACATACATATAAGATGAGATCCACAGAGCGCCGGAACCCCAAGAACTAATATATCACATACATATAAGATGAGAGATCCACAGAGCGCCGGAACCCGAAGAACTAATATATCACATACATATAAGATGAGATCCACAGAGCGCCGGAACCCCAAGAACTAATATATCACATACATATAAGATGAGATCCACAGAGCGCCGGAACCCCAAGAACTAATATATCACATACATATAAGATGAGATCCACAGAGCGCCGGAACCCCAAGAACTAATATATCACATACATATAAGATGAGATCCACAGAGCGCCGGAACCCCAAGAACTAATATATCGCATACATATAAGATGAGATCCACAGAGCGCCGGAACCCCAAGAACTAATATATCACATACATATAAGATGAAGAAATCAACAGAGCGCCGGAACCCCAAGAACTAATATATCACATACAAATAAGATGAGATCCACAGAGCGCCGGAACCCCAAGAACTAATATATCACATACATATAAGATGAGAGATCAACAGAGCGCCGGAACCCCAAGAACTAATATATCGCATACATATAAGATGAGATCCACAGAGCGCCGGAACCCCAAGAACTAATATATCACATACATATAAGATGAGAGATCAACAGAGCGTGGGAACCCCAAGAACTAATATATCACATACATATAAGATGAGAGATCAACAGAGCGTGGGAACCCCAAGAACTAATATATCAGATACATATAAGATGAGATCCACAGAGCGCCGGACCCCAAGAACTAATATATCACATACATATAAGATGAGATCCACAGAACGCCGGACCCCAAGAACTAATATATCACATACATATAAGATGAGATCCACAGAGCGCCGGAACCCCAAGAACTAATATATCGCATACATATAAGATGAGATCCACAGAGCGCCGGAACCCCAAGAACTAATATATCAGATACATATAAGATGAGATCCACAGAGCGCCGGAACCCCAAGAACTAATATATCGCATACATATAAGATGAGATCCACAGAGCGCCGACACCCCAAGAACTAATATATCACATACATATAAGATGAGATCCACAGAGCGCCGGAACCCCAAGAACTAATATATCACATACATATAAGATGAGAGATCAACAGAGCGCCGGAACCCCAAGAACTAATATATCAGATACATATAAGATGGGATCCACAGAGCGCCGGACCCCAAGAACTAATATATCAGATACATATAAGATGAGAGATCCACAGAGCGCCGGAACCCCAAGAACTAATATCACATACATATAAGATGAGAAATCCACAGAGCACCGGAACCCCAAGAACTAATATATCGCATACATATAAGATGAGATCCACAGAGCGCCGGAACCCCAAGAACTAATATGTCGCATACATATAAGATGAGAGATCCACAGAGCGCCGGAATCCCAAGAACTAATATATCACATACATATAAGATGAAATCCACAGAGCGCCGGAACCACAAGAACTAATATATCACATACATATAAGATGAGATCCACAGAGCGCCGGAACCCCAAGAACTAAGATATCACATACATATAAGAGGAGAGATCCACAGAGCGCCGGACCCCCAAGAACTAATATATCGCATACATATAAGATGAGATCCACAGAGTGCCGGAACACCAAGAACTAATATATCACATACATATAAGATGAGATCCACAGAGCGCCGGAACCCCAAGAACTAATATATCGCATACATATAGGATGAGAGATCCACAGAGCGCCGGAACCCCAAGAACTAATATATCACATACATATAAGATGAGATCCACAGAGCGCCGGAACCCCAAGAACTAATATATCATATACATATAAAAGATGAGAGATCCACACAGCGCCGGAACCCCAAGAACTAATATATCACATACATATAAGATGAGAGATCCATACAGCGCCGGAACCCCAAGAACTAATATATCACATACATATAAGATGAGAGATCCACAGAGCGCCGGAACCCCAAGAACTAATATATCGCATACATATAAGATGAGAGATCCACAGAGCGCCGGAACCCCAAGAACTAATATATCGCATACATATAAGATGAGATCCACAGAGCGCCGGAACCCCAAGAACTAATATATCGCATACATATAAGATGAGAGATCCATACAGCGCCGGAACCCCAAGAACTAATAGAACGGATACATATAAGATGAGATCCACAGAGCGCCGGAACCCCAAGAACTAATAGAAAGGATACATATAAGATGAGATCCACAGAACGCCGGAACCCCAAGAACTAATATATCGCATACATATAAGATGAGAGATCCATACAGCGCCGGAACCCCAAGAACTAATAGAAAGGATACATATAAGATGAGATCCACAGAACGCCGGAACCCCAAGAACTAATATATCGCATACATATAAGATGAGAGATCCATACAGCGCCGGAACCCCAAGAACTAAGATATCACATACATATAAGATGAGATCCACAGAGCGCCGGAACCCCAAGAACTAATATATCGCATACATATAAGATGAGATCCACAGAGCGCCGGAACCCCAAAAACTAATATATCACATACATATAAGACGAGATCCACAGAGCGCCGACACCCCAAGAACTAATATATCACATACATATAAGACGAGATCCACAGAGCGCCGGAACCCCAAGAACTAATATATCGCATACATATAAGACGAGATCCACAGAGCGCCGGAACCCCAAGAACTAATATATCGCATAGATATAAGACGAGATCCACAGAGCGCCGGAACCCCAAGAACTAATATATCGCATACATATAAGACGAGATCCACAGAGCGCCGGAACCCCAAGAACTAATATATCACATACATATAAGATGAGATCCACAGAGCGCCGGAACCCCAAGAACTAATATAACACATACATATAAGATGAGAGATCCACAGAGCGCCGGAACCCCAAGAACTAATATATCGCATACATATAAGATGAGATCCACAGAGCGCCGACACCCCAAGAACTAATATATCACATACATATAAGACGAGATCCACAGAGCGCCGGAACCCCAAGAACTAATATATCGCATAGATATAAGACGAGATCCACAGAGCGCCGGAACCCCAAGAACTAATATATCATATACATATAAGACGAGATCCACAGAGCGCCGGAACCCCAAGAACTAATATATCGCATAGATATAAGACGAGATCCACAGAGCGCCGGAACCCCAAGAACTAATATAACACATACATATAAGATGAGATCCACAGAGCGCCGGAACCCCAAGAACTAATAGAAAGGATACATATAAGATGAGATCCACAGAGCGCCGGAACCCCAAGAACTAATATAACGCATACATATAAGATCAGATCCACAGAGCGCCGGAACCCCAAGAACTAATATATCACATACATATAAGATGAGATCCACAGAGCGCCGGAACCGCAAGAACTAATATATCACATACATATAAGATGAGATCCACAGAGCGCCGGAACCCCAAGAACTAATATATCACATACATATAAGATGAGACCCACAGAGCGCCGGACCCCAAGGACTAATATATCACATACATATAAGATGAGATCCACAGAGCGCCGGAACCCCAAGAACTAAGATATCAGATACATATAAGATGAGATCCACAGAGCGCCGGAACACCAAGAACTAATATATCACATACATATAAGATGAGATCCACAGAGCGCCGGAACACCAAGAACTAATATATCGCATACATATAAGATGAGATCCACAGAGCGCCGGAACCCCAAGAACTAAGATATCACATACATATAAGATGAGAGATCCACAGAGCGCCGGAACCCCAAGAACTAATATATCACATACATATAAGATGAGATCCACAGAGCGCCAGAACCCCAAGAACTAATATATCACATACATATAAGATGAGATCCACAGAGCGCCGGAACCCCAAGAACTAATATATCACATACATATAAGATGAGATCCACAGAGCGCCGGAACCCCAAGAACTAATATATCACATACATATAAGATGAGACCCACAGAGCGCCGGACCCCAAGGACTAATATATCACATACATATAAGATGAGATCCACAGAGCGCCGGAACCCCAAGAACTAAGATATCACATACATATAAGATGAGAGATCCACAGAGCGCCGGAACCCCAAGAACTAATATATCACATACATATAAGATGAGAGATCCACAGAGCGCCGGAACCCCAAGAACTAAGATATCACATACATATAAGAGGAGAGATCCACAGAGCGCCGGAACCCCAAGAACTAATATATCACATACATATAAGATGAGAGATCCACAGAGCGCCGGAACCCCAAGAACTAATATAACGGATACATATAAGATGAGAGATCCACAGAGTGCCGGCACCCCAAGAACTAATATATCACATACATATAAGATGAGAGATCCACAGAGCGCCGGAACCCCAAGAACTAAGAAATCACATACATATAAGACGAGATCCACAGAGCGCCGGAACCCCAAGAACTAATATATCACATACATATAAGATGAGATCCACAGAGCGCCGGAACCCCAAGAACTAATATAACACATACATATAAGATGAGAGATCCACAGAGCGCCGGAACCCCAAGAACTAATATATCGCATACATATAAGATGAGATCCACAGAGCGCCGACACCCCAAGAACTAATATATCACATACATATAAGACGAGATCCACAGAGCGCCGGAACCCCAAGAACTAATATATCCCATACATATAAGATGAGATCCACAGAGCGCCGGAACCCCAAGAACTAATATATCGCATAGATATAAGACGAGATCCACAGAGCGCCGGAACCCCAAGAACTAATATATCACATACATATAAGACGAGATCCACAGAGCGCCGGAACCCCAAGAACTAATATATCGCATAGATATAAGACGAGATCCACAGAGCGCCGGAACCCCAAGAACTAATATAACACATACATATAAGATGAGATCCACAGAGCGCCGGAACCCCAAGAACTAATAGAAAGGATACATATAAGATGAGATCCACAGAGCGCCGGAACCCCAAGAACTAATATAACGCATACATATAAGATCAGATCCACAGAGCGCCGGAACCCCAAGAACTAATATATCACATACATATAAGATGAGATCCACAGAGCGCCGGAACCGCAAGAACTAATATATCACATACATATAAGATGAGATCCACAGAGCGCCGGAACCCCAAGAACTAATATATCACATACATATAAGATGAGATCCACAGAGCGCCGGAACCCCAAGAACTAAGATATCAGATACATATAAGATGAGATCCACAGAGCGCCGGAACACCAAGAACTAATATATCACATACATATAAGATGAGATCCACAGAGCGCCGGAACACCAAGAACTAATATATCGCATACATATAAGATGAGATCCACAGAGCGCCGGAACCCCAAGAACTAAGATATCACATACATATAAGATGAGAGATCCACAGAGCGCCGGAACCCCAAGAACTAAGATATCACATACATATAAGATGAGAGATCCACAGAGCGCCGGAACCCCAAGAACTAATATATCACATACATATAAGATGAGATCCACAGAGCGCCAGAACCCCAAGAACTAATATATCACATACATATAAGATGAGATCCACAGAGCGCCGGAACCCCAAGAACTAATATATCACATACATATAAGATGAGATCCACAGAGCGCCGGAACCCCAAGAACTAATATATCACATACATATAAGATGAGACCCACAGAGCGCCGGACCCCAAGGACTAATATATCACATACATATAAGATGAGATCCACAGAGCGCCGGAACCCCAAGAACTAAGATATCACATACATATAAGATGAGAGATCCACAGAGCGCCGGAACCCCAAGAACTAAGATATCACATACATATAAGAGGAGAGATCCACAGAGCGCCGGAACCCCAAGAACTAAGATATCACATACATATAAGATGAGAGATCCACAGAGCGCCGGAACCCCAAGAACTAATATATCACATACATATAAGATGAGAGATCCACAGAGCGCCGGAACCCCAAGAACTAATATAACGGATACATATAAGATGAGAGATCCACAGAGTGCCGGCACCCCAAGAACTAATATATCACATACATATAAGATGAGAGATCCACAGAGCGCCGGAACCCCAAGAACTAAGAAATCACATACATATAAGATGAGAGATCCACAGAGCGCCGGAACCCCAAGAACTAATATATCACATACATATAAGATGAGAGATCCACAGAGCGCCGGAACCCCAAGAACTAATATATCACATACATATAAGATGAGATCCACAGAGCGCCGGAACCCCAAGAACTAATATATCACATACATATAAGATGAGATCCACAGAGCGCCGGAACCCCAAGAACTAAGATATCACATACATATAAGATGAGAGATCCACAGAGCGCCGGAACCCCAAGAACTAATATAACGCATACATATAAGATGAGATCCACAGAGCGCCGGAACCCCAAGAACTAATATATCACATACATATAAGATGAGATCCACAGAGCGCCGGAACCCCAAGAACTAATATATAGCATACATATAAGATGAGATCCACAGAGCGCCGGAACCCCAAGAACTAATATATCACATACATATAAGATGAGATCCACAGAGCGCCGGAACCCCAAGAACTAATATAACGCATACATATAAGATGAGATCCACAGAGCGCCGGAACCCCAAGAACTAATATATCACATACATATAAGATGAGATCCACAGAGCGCCGGAACCCCAAGAACTAATATATCACATACATATAAGATGAGAGATCCACAGAACGCCGGAACCCCAAGAACTAATATATCAGATACATATAAGATGAGATCCACAGAGCGCCGGAACCCCAAGAACTAAGATATCACATACATATAAGATGAGATCCACAGAGCGCCGGAACCCCAAGAACTAAGATATCACATACATATAAGATGAGAGATCCACAGAGCGCCGGAACCCCAAGAACTAAGATATCACATACATATAAGATGAGAGATCCACAGAGCGCCGGAACCCCAAGAACTAAGATATCACATACATATAAGATGAGATCCACAGAGCGCCGGAACACCAAGAACTAATATATCACATACATATAAGATGAGATCCACAGAGCGCCGGAACCCCAAGAACTAATATATCACATACATATAAGATGAGATCCACAGAGCGCCGGAACCCCAAGAACTAATATATCACATACATATAAGATGAGAGATCCACAGAGCGCCGGAACCCCAAGAACTAATATAACGCATACATATAAGATGAGATCCACAGAGCGCCGGAACCCCAAGAACTAATATATCACATACATATAAGATGAGATCCACAGAGCGCCGGAACCCCAAGAACTAATATATCGCATACATATAAGATGAGATCCACAGAGCGCCGGAACCCCAAGAACTAATATATCACATACATATAAGATGAGATCCACAGAGCGCCGGAACCCCAAGAACTAATATAACACATACATATAAGATGAGATCCACAGAGTGCCGGAACCCCAAGAACTAAGATATCACATACATATAAGAGGAGAGATCCACAGAGCGCCGGACCCCCAAGAACTAAGATATCACATACATTTAAGATGAGATCCACAGAGCGCCGGAACCCCAAGAACTAATATATCACATACATATAAGATGAGAGATCCACAGAGCGCCGGAACCCCAAGAACTAAGATATCACATACATATAAGATGAGAGATCCACAGAGCGCCGGACCCCCAAGAACTAATATATCACATACATATAAGATGAGAGATCCACAGAGCGCCAGAACCCCAAGAACTAATATATCACATACATATAAGATGAGAGATCCACAGAGCGCCAGAACCCCAAGAACTAATATATCAGATACATATAAGATGAGATCCACAGAGCGCCGGAACCCCAAGAACTAATAAATCGCATACATATAAGATGAGATCCACAGAGCGCCGGAACCCCAAGAACTAATATATCGCATACATATAAGATGAGAGATCCACAGAGCGCCGGAACCCCAAGAACTAAGATATCAGATACACATAAGATGAGATCCACAGAGCGCCGGAACCCCAAGAACTAATAGAAAGGATACATATAAGATGAGATCCACAGAGCGCCGGAACCCCAAGAACTAATATATCAGATACATATAAGATGAGATCCACAGAGCGCCGGAACCCCAAGAACTAATAGAACGGATACATATAAGATGAGAGATCCACAGAGTGCCGGAACCCCAAGAACTAATATATCACATACATATAAGATGAGAGATCCACAGAGCGCCGGAACCCCAAGAACTAATATATCGCATACATATAAGATGAGATCCACAGAGCGCCGGAACCCCAAGAACTAATATATCACATACATATAAGATGAGATCCACAGAGCGCCGGAACCCCAAGAACTAATATATCACATACATATAAGATGAGAGATCCACAGAGCGCCGGAACCCCAAGAACTAAGATATCACATACATATAAGATGAGAGATCCACAGAGCGCCGGAACCCCAAGAACTAATATATCACATACATATAAGATGAGAGATCCACAGAGCGCCGGAACCCCAAGAACTAATAGAACGGATACATATAAGATGAGATCCACAGAGCGCCGGAACCCCAAGAACTAATATATCACATACATATAAGATGAGATCCACAGAGCGCCGGAACCCCAAGAACTAATATATCACATAGATATAAGATGAGAGATCAACAGAGCGCCGGAACCCCAAGAACTAATAGAACGGATACATATAAGATGAGATCCACAGAGCGCCGGAACCCCAAGAACTAATATATCACATACATATAAGATGAGAGATCCACAGAGCGCCGGAACCCCAAGAACTAATAGAACGGATACATATAAGATGAGATCCACAGAGCGCCGGAACCCCAAGAACTAATATATCGCATACATATAAGATGAGATCCACAGAGCGCCGGAACCCCAAGAACTAATATATCACATACATATAAGATGAGAGATCCACAGAGCGCCGGAACCCCAAGAACTAATATATCACATACATGTAAGATGAGATCCACAGAGCGCCGGAACCCCAAGAACTAATATATCACATACATATAAGATGAGAGATCAACAGAGCGCCGGAACCCCAAGAACTAATATATCACATACATATAAGATGAGATCCACAGAGCGCCGGAACCCCAAGAACTAATATATCACATACATATAAGATGAGAGATCAACAGAGCGCCGGAACCCCAAGAACTAATATATAGCATACATATAAGATGAGATCCACAGAGCGCCGGAACCCCAAGAACTAATATATCACATACATATAAGATGAGAGATCCATACAGCGCCGGAACCCCAAGAACTAATATATCACATACATATAAGATGAGAGATCCACAGAGCGCCGGAACCCCAAGAACTAATATATCGCATACATATAAGATGAGAGATCCACAGAGCGCCGGAACCCCAAGAACTAATATATCGCATACATATAAGATGAGATCCACAGAGCGCCGGAACCCCAAGAACTAATATATCGCATACATATAAGATGAGAGATCCATACAGCGCCGGAACCCCAAGAACTAATAGAACGGATACATATAAGATGAGATCCACAGAGCGCCGGAACCCCAAGAACTAATAGAAAGGATACATATAAGATGAGATCCACAGAACGCCGGAACCCCAAGAACTAATATATCACATACATATAAGATGAGATCCACAGAACGCCGGAACCCCAAGAACTAATATATCACATACATAGAAGATGAGATCCACAGAGCGCCGCAACCCCAAGAACTAATATAACGCATACATATAAGATGAGAGATCCACAGAGCGCCGGAACCCCAAGAACCAATATATCACATACATATAAGATGAGATCCACAGAGCGCCGGAACCCCAAGAACTAATATATCACATACATATAAGATGAGATCCACAGAGCGCCGGAACCCCAAGAACTAATATATCGCATACATATAAGATGAGATCCACAGAGCGCCAGACCCCAAGAACTAATATATCGCATACATATAAGATGAGAGATCCATACAGAGCCGGAACCCCAAGAACTAATATATCGCATACATATAAGATGAGAGATCCACAGAGCGCCGGAACCCCAAGAACTAATATATCACATACATATAAGGTGAGAGATCCACAGAGCGCCGGAACCCCAAGAACTAATATATCACATACATATAAGATGAGAGATCCACAGAGCGCCGGAACCCCAAGAACTAATATATCACATACATATAAGATGAGAGATCAACAGAGCGCCGGAACCCCAAGAACTAATATATCAGATACATATAAGATGGGATCCACAGAGCGCCGGACCCCAAGAACTAATATATCAGATACATATAAGATGAGAGATCCACAGAGCGCCGGAACCCCAAGAACTAATATCACATACATATAAGATGAGAAATCCACAGAGCACCGGAACCCCAAGAACTAATATATCGCATACATATAAGATGAGATCCACAGAGCGCCGGAACCCCAAGAACTAATATGTCGCATACATATAAGATGAGAGATCCACAGAGCGCCGGAATCCCAAGAACTAATATATCACATACATATAAGATGAGATCCACAGAGCGCCGGAACCCCAAGAACTAATATATCACATACATATAAGATGAGATCCACAGAGCGCCGGAACCCCAAGAACTAAGATATCACATACATATAAGAGGAGAGATCCACAGAGCGCCGGACCCCCAAGAACTAATATATCGCATACATATAAGATGAGATCCACAGAGTGCCGGAACACCAAGAACTAATATATCACATACATATAAGATGAGATCCACAGAGCGCCGGAACCCCAAGAACTAATATATCGCATACATATAGGATGAGAGATCCACAGAGCGCCGGAACCCCAAGAACTAATATATCACATACATATAAGATGAGATCCACAGAGCGCCGGAACCCCAAGAACTAATATATCATATACATATAAAAGATGAGAGATCCACACAGCGCCGGAACCCCAAGAACTAATATATCACATACATATAAGATGAGAGATCCATACAGCGCCGGAACCCCAAGAACTAATATATCACATACATATAAGATGAGAGATCCACAGAGCGCCGGAACCCCAAGAACTAATATATCGCATACATATAAGATGAGAGATCCACAGAGCGCCGGAACCCCAAGAACTAATATATCGCATACATATAAGATGAGATCCACAGAGCGCCGGAACCCCAAGAACTAATATATCGCATACATATAAGATGAGAGATCCATACAGCGCCGGAACCCCAAGAACTAATAGAACGGATACATATAAGATGAGATCCACAGAGCGCTGGAACCCCAAGAACTAATAGAAAGGATACATATAAGATGAGATCCACAGAACGCCGGAACCCCAAGAACTAATATATCGCATACATATAAGATGAGAGATCCATACAGCGCCGGAACCCCAAGAACTAATAGAAAGGATACATATAAGATGAGATCCACAGAACGCCGGAACCCCAAGAACTAATATATCGCATACATATAAGATGAGAGATCCATACAGCGCCGGAACCCCAAGAACTAATAGAACGGATACATATAAGATGAGATCCACAGAGCGCCGGAACCCCAAGAACTAATATATCGCATACATATAAGATGAGATCCACAGAGCGCCGGAACCCCAAGAACTAATATATCGCATACATATAAGATGAGATCCACAGAGCGCCGGAACCCCAAGAACTAATATATCGCATACATATAAGATGAGAGATCCATACAGCGCCGGAACCCCAAGAACTAATATATCGCATACATATAAGATGAGAGATCCATACAGCGCCGGAACCCCAAGAACTAATATATCGCATACATATAAGATGAGAGATCCATACAGCGCCGGAACCCCAAGAACTAATATATCACATACATATAAGATGAGATCCACAGAGCGCCGGAATCCCAAGAACTAATATATCGCAGACATATAAGATGAGATCCACAGAGCGCCGGAACCCCAAGAACTAATATATCACATACATATAAGATGAGATCCACAGAGCGCCGGAACCCTAAGAACTAATATATCGCAGACATATAAGATGAGATCCACAGAGCGCCGGAACCCCAAGAACTAATATATCACATACATATAAGATGAGATCCACAGAACGCCGGAACCCCAAGAACTAATATATGACATACATAGAAGATGAGATCCACAGAGCGCCGGAACCCCAAGAACTAATATATCACATACATATAAGATGAGATCCACAGAGCGCCGGAACCCCAAGAACTAAGATATCGCATACATATAAGATGAGATCCACAGAGCGCCGGAACCCCAAGAACTAATAGAACGGATACATATAAGATGAGATCCACAGAGCGCCGGAACCCCAAGAACTAATATATCACATACATATAAGATGAGATCCACAGAACGTCGGAACCCCAAGAACTAATATATCACATACATATAAGATGAGATCCACAGAGCGCCGGAACCCCAAGAACTAATATATCAGATACATATAAGATGAGAGATCCACAGAGCGCCGGAACCCCAAGAACTAATATCACATACATATAAGATGAGAGATCCACAGAGCACCGGAACCCCAGGAACTAATATATCGCATACATATAAGATGAGATCCACAGAGCGCCGGAACCCCAAGAACTAATATATCGCATACATATAAGATGAGAGATCCATACAGCGCCGGAACCCCAAGAACCAATATATCGCATACATATAAGATGAGATCCATACAGCGCCAGAACCCCAAGAACTAATATATCGCATACATATAAGATGAGAGATCCATACAGCGCCGGAACCCCAAGAACTAATATATGACATACATATAAGATGAGATCCACAGAACGCCGGAACCCCAAGAACTAATATATCGCATACATATAAGATGAGTTCCATACAGCGCCGGAACCCCAAGAACTAATATATCGCATACATATAAGATGAGAGATCCATACAGCGCCGGAACCCCAAGAACTAATATAACACATACATATAAGATGAGATCCACAGAGCGCCGGACCCCAAGAACTAATATATCACATACATATAAGATGAGAGATCCACAGAGCACCGGAACCCCAAGAACTAATATATCGCATACATATAAGATGAGATCCACAGAGCGCCGGAACCCCAAGAACTAATATATCGCATACATATAAGATGAGAGATCCATACAGCGCCGGAACCCCAAGAACTAATATATCGCATACATATAAGATGAGATCCACAGAGCGCCGGAACCCCAAGAACTAATATATCGCATACATATAAGATGAGAGATACATACAGCGCCGGAACCCCAAGAACTAATAGAACGGATACATATAAGATGAGATCCACAGAGCGCCGGAACCCCAAGAACTAATATATCGCATACATATAAGATGAGATCCACAGAACGCCGGAACCCCAAGAACTAATATATGACATACATAGAAGATGAGATCCACAGAGCGCCGGAACCCCAAGAACTAATATATCACATACATATAAGATGAGATCCACAGAGCGCCGGAACCCCAAGAACTAAGATATCGCATACATATAAGATGAGATCCACAGAGCGCCGGAACCCCAAGAACTAATATATCACATACATATAAGATGAGAGATCAACAGAGCGTGGGAACCCCAAGAACTAATATATCGCATACATATAAGATGAGAGATCAACAGAGCGCCGGAACCCCAAGAACTAATATATCACATACATATAAGATGAGATCCACAGAGCGCCGGAACCCCAAGAACTAATATATCACATACATATAAGATGAGATCCACAGAGCGCCGGAACCCCAAGAACTAATATATCACATACATATAAGATGAGATCCACAGAGCGCCGGAACCCCAAGAACTAATATATCACATACATATAAGATAAGAGATCCATAGAGCGCCGCAACCCCAAGAACTAATATATCACATACATAAAAGAAGAGAAATCCACAGAGCGCCGGAACCGCGAGAACTAATATATCACATACATATAAGATGAGATCCACAGAGCGCCGGAACCCCAAGAACTAATATATCGCATACATATAAGATGAGATCCACAGAGCGCCGGAACCCCAAGAACTAATATATCGCATACATATAAGATGAGAGATCCACAGAGCGCCGGAACCCCAAGAACTAATATATCACATACATATAAGATGAGAGATCAACAGAGCGCCGGAACCCCAAGAACTAATATATCGCATACATATAAGATGAGATCCACAGAGCGCCGGAACCCCAAGAACTAATATAACGGATACATGTAAGATGAGATCCACAGAGCGCCGGAACCCCAAGAACTAATATATCACATACATATAAGATATGATCCACAGAGCGCCGGAACCCCAAGAACTAATATATCACATACATATAAGATGAGATCCACAGAGCGCCGGAACCCCAAGAACTAATATATCTCATACATATAAGATGAGAGATCTATACAGCGCCGGAACCCCAAGAACTAATATATCACATACATATAAGATGAGATCCACAGAGCGCCGGAACCCCAAGAACTAATAGAACGGATACATATAAGATGAGATCCACAGAGCGCCGGAACCCCAAGAACTAAGATATCAGATACATATAAGATGAGATCCACAGAGCGCCGGAACCCCAAGAACTAATATATCACATACATATAAGATGAGAGATCCACAGAGCGCCGGAACCCCAAGAACTAATATATCACATACATATAAGATGAGATCCACAGAGCGCCGGAACCCCAAGAACTAATATATCAGATACATATAAGACGAGATCCACAGAGCGCCGGACCCCAAGAACTAATATAACGCATACATATAAGATGAGATCCACAGAGCGTCGGAACCCCAAGAACTAATATAACGGATACATATAAGATGAGATCCACAGAGCGCCGGAACCCCAAGAACTAATATATCACATACATATAAGATGAGAGATCAACAGAGCGCCGGAACCCCAAGAACTAAGATATCACATACATATAAGATGAGATCCACAGAACGCCGGAACCCCAAGAACTAATATATCCCATACATATAAGATGAGATCCACAGAGCGCCGGAACCCCAAGAACTAATATATCCCATACATATAAGATGAGATCCACAGAGCGCCGGAACCCCAAGAACTAATAAATACCATACATATAAGATGAGATCCACAGAGCGCCGGAACCCCAAGAACTAATATATCATATACATATAAGATGAGATCCACAGAGCGCCGGAACCCCAAGAACTAATATATCACATACATATAAGATGAGATCCACAGAGCGCCGGAACCCCAAGAACTAATATAACGGATACATATAAGATGAGATCCACAGAGCGCCGGAACCCCAAGAACTAAGATATCACATACATATAAGATGAGAGATCCACAGAGCGCCGGAACCCCAAGAACTAATATAACACATACATATAAGATGAGAGATCCACAGAGCGCCGGAACCCCAAGAACTAATATATCGCATACATATAAGATGAGATCTACAGAGCGCCGGAACCCCAAGAACTAATATATCACATACATATAAGATGAGATCCACAGAGCGCCGGAACCCCAAGAACTAATATATCACATACATATAAAATGAGATCCACAGAGCGCCGGAACCCCAAGAACTAATATAACGCATACATATAAGATGAGATCCACAGAACGCCGGAACCCCAAGAACTAAAATAACAAATACATATAAGATGAGATTCACAGAGCGCCGGAACCCCAAGAACTAATATATCACATACATATAAGATGAGAGATCAACAGAGCGTGGGAACCCCAAGAACTAATATATCGCATACATATAAGATGAGATCCACAGAGCGCCGGAACCCCAAGAACTAATATATCGCATACATATAAGATGAGATCCACAGAGCGCCGGAACCCCAAGAACTAATATATCACATACATATAAGATGAGACCCACAGAGCGCCGGAACCCCAAGAACTAATATATCGCATACATATAAGATGAGATCCACAGAGCGCCGGAACCCCAAGAACTAATATATCGCATACATATAAGATGAGATCCACAGAGCGCCGGAACCCCAAGAACTAATATATCACATACATATAAGATGAGACCCACAGAGCGCCGGAACCCCAAGAACCAATATATCACATACATATAAGATGAGATCCACAGAGCGCCGGAACCCCAAGAACTAATATATCGCATACATATAAGATGAGATCCACAGAGCGCCGGAACCCCAAGAACTAATATATCACATACATATAAGATGAGATCCACAGAGCGCCGGAACCCCAAGAACTAATATATCACATACATATAAGATGAGAGATCCACAGAGCGCCGGAACCCCAAGAACTAATATATCACATACATATAAGATGAGAGATCCACAGAGCGCCGGAACCCCAAGAACTAATATAACGCATACATATAAGATGAGATCTACAGAGCGCCGGAACCCCAAGAACTAATATATCACATACATATAAGATGAGATCCACAGAGCGCCGGAACCCCAAGAACTAATATATCACATACATATAAGATGAGATCCACAGAACGCCGGAACCCCAAGAACTAATATAACGCATACATATAAGATGAGATTCACAGAGCGCCGGAACCCCAAGAACTAATATATCACATACATATAAGATGAGATCCACAGAGCGCCGGAACCCCAAGAACTAATATATCACATACATATAAGATGAGATCCACAGAGCGCCGGAACCCCAAGAACTAATATATCACATACATATAAGATGAGATCCACAGAGCGCCGGAACCCCAAGAACTAATATATCACATACATATAAGATGAGATCCACAGAGCGCCGGAACCCCAAGAACTAATATATCACATACATATAAGATGAGATCCACAGAACGCCGGAACCCCAAGAACTAATATAACGCATACATATAAGATGAGATTCACAGAGCGCCGGAACCCCAAGAACTAATATATCGCATACATATAAGATGAGAGATCCACAGAGCGCCGGAACCCCAAGAACTAATATATCACATACATATAAGATGAGATCCACAGAGCGCCGGAACCCCAAGAACTAATATATCACATACATATAAGATGAGATCCACAGAGCGCCGGAACCCCAAGAACTAATATATCACATACATATAAGATGAGATCCACAGAACGCCGGAACCCCAAGAACTAATATAACGCATACATATAAGATGAGATTCACAGAGCGCCGGAACCCCAAGAACTAATATATCACATACATATAAGATGAGAGATCAACAGAGCGTGGGAACCCCAAGAACTAATATATCGCATACATATAAGATGAGATCCACAGAGCGCCGGAACCCCAAGAACTAATATATCACATACATATAAGATGAGATCCACAGAGCGCCGGAACCCCAAGAACTAATAGAATGGATACATATAAGATGAGATCCACAGAGCGCCGGAACACCAAGAACTAACATATCACATACATATAAGATGAGATCCACAGAGCGCCGGAACCCCAAGAACTAATATATCACATACATATAAGATGAGAGATCCATACAGCGCCGGAACCCCAAGAACTAATATATCACATACATATAAGATGAGATCCACAGAGCACCGGAACCCCAAGAACTAATATATCGCATACATATAAGATGAGATCCACAGAGCGCCGGAACCCCAAGAACTAATATATCGCATACATATAAGATGAGATTCACAGAGCGCCGGAACCCCAAGAACTAATATATCACATACATATAAGATGAGATCCACAGAGCGCCGGACCCCAAGAACTAATATATCACATACATATAAGATGAGATCCACAGAGCGCCGGAACCCCAAGAACTAATATATCACATACATATAAGATGAGATCCACAGAGCGCCGGAACCCCAAGAACTAATATATCGCATACATATAAGATGAGATCCACAGAGCGCCGGAACCCCAAGAACTAATATATCACATACATATAAGATGAGACCCACAGAGCGCCGGACCCCAAGAACTAATATATCACATACATATAAGATGAGATCCACAGAGCGCCGGAACCCCAAGAACTAATATATCAGATACATATAAGATGAGATCCACAGAGCGCCGGAACCC
The DNA here is from genome assembly GCF_035609145.1 of Eleutherodactylus coqui. Taxonomy (NCBI): domain Eukaryota; kingdom Metazoa; phylum Chordata; class Amphibia; order Anura; family Eleutherodactylidae; genus Eleutherodactylus; species Eleutherodactylus coqui. Next base: position 2,683,122 of record NC_089849.1, on the reverse strand, counting down.
CAAGAACTAATATATCACATACATATAAGATGAGATCCACAGAGCGCCGGAACCCCAAGAACTAATATATCACATACATATAAGATGAGACCCACAGAGCGCCGGAACCCCAAGAACTAATATATCACATACATATAAGATGAGATCCACAGAGCGCCGGAACCCCAAGAACTAATATATCAGATACATATAAGATGAGATCCACAGAGCGCCGGAACCCCAAGAACTAATATATCGCATACATATAAGATGAGATCCACAGAGCGCCGGAACCCCAAGAACTAATATATCACATACATATAAGATGAGATCCACAGAGTGCCGACACCCCAAGAACTAATATATCACATACATATAAGATGAGATCCACAGAGCGCCGGAACCCCAAGAACTAATATATCACACACATATAAGATGAGATCCACAGAGCGCCGGAACCGCAAGAACTAATATATCGCATACATATAAGATGAGACCCACAGAGCGCCGGAACCCCAAGAACTAATATAACAGATTACTCAGTATGAAATATATTTAAAATGCCCCAAACCCCTTATCTGCACTCGCACCACATGAGAAAGTAACACCCAAGTAAATACAATGTCCGGCATAGACCATACGACAAGGTTTATTGGATCACATGCTGCTTTCCCACGGAAATGCTGAGGATTCGGCTTTTCATCCGCAGCAACTCTGAGCTATTGGGGCCGCAAAGTCACGCTCAAACCCACATATAAGCTAAGCGCCCGCCGCTTACTCATAGCCAACACACGGAGGGGGTGGGAAGAGGGGGTGCAGAGTCGCACGGAGGGAGGGGAGTGGGAAGAGGGGGTGCAGAGTCGCACGGAGGGAGGGGAGTGGGAAGAGGGGGTGCAGAGTCGCACGGAAGGAGGGGAGGGGGTGCAGGGACGCACGGGGGGAGGGGAGTGGGAGGAGGGGGTGCAGGGTCGCACGGGGGAGGAGAGGGGGTGCAGGGTCGCACGGAGGGAGCGGAGTGGGAAGAGGGGATGCAGGGTCGCACGGAGGGAGGGGAGTGGGAAGAGGGGGTGCAGGGTCGCACGGAGGGAGGGGAGTGGGAAGAGGGGGTGCAGGGTCGCACGGAGGGAGGGGAGTTGGAAGAGGGGGTGCAGGGTCGCACGGAGGGAGGGGAGTGGGAAGAGGGGGTGCAGGGTCGCACGGAGGGAGGGGAGTGGGAAGAGGGGGTGCAGGGTCGCACGGAGGGAGGGGAGTGGGAAGAGGGGGTGCAGGGTCGCACGGAGGGAGGGGAGTGGGAAGATGGGGTGCAGGGTCGCACGGAGGGAGGGGAGTGGGAAGAGGGGGTGCAGGGTCGCACGGAAGGAGGGGAGTGGGAAGAGGGGGTGCAGGGTCGCACGGAAGGAGGGGAGGGGGTGCAGGGACCCACGGGGGAGAAGAGGGGGTGCAGGGACGCACGGGGGAGGAGAGGGGGTGCAGGGACGCACGGGGGAGGAGAGGGGGTGCAGGGACGCACGGGGGAGGAGAGGGGGTGCAGGGACGCACGGGGGAGGAGAGGGGGTGCAGGGACGCACGGGGGAGGAGAGGGGGTGCAGGGTCGCACGGGGAGGAGAGGGGGTGCAGGGTCGCACGGGGAGGAGAGGGGGTGCAGGGTCGCACGGGGAGGAGAGGGGGTGCAGGGTCGCACGGGGAGGAGAGGGGGTGCAGGGTCGCACGGGGAGGAGAGGGGGTGCAGGGTCGCACGGGGGAGGAGAGGGGGTGCAGGGTCGCACGGGGGAGGAGAGGGGGTGCAGGGTCGCACGGGGGAGGAGAGGGGGTGCAGGGTCGCACCGGGGAGGAGAGGGGGTGCAGGGTCGCACCGGGGAGGGGAGAAGGGGTGCAGGGTCGCACGGGGAGGGGAGAAGGGGTGCAGGGTCGCACGGGGAGGGGAGAGGGGGTGCAGGGTCGCACGGGGGAGGAGAGGCGGAAGAGGGGGTGCAGGGTCGCACGGGGGAGGAGAGGCGGAAGAGGGGGTGCAGGGTCCCACGGAGGGAGAGGAGTGGGAAGAGGGGGGTGCAGGATCCCACGGAGGGAAGGGAGTGGGTGCAGGGTCGCACGGCGGAGGAGAGGGGGTGCAGGGTCGCACGGGGGAGGAGAGGGGGTGCAGGGTCGCACGGGGGAGGAGAGGGGGTGCAGGGTCGCACGGGGGAGGAGAGGGGGTGCAGGGTCGCACGGGGGAGGAGAGGGGGAAGAGGGGGTGCAGGGTCGCACGGAGGGAGGGGAGTGGGAAGAGGGGGTGCAGGGTCGCACGGGGGAGGAGAGGGGGTGCAGGGTCGCACGGAGGGAGCGGAGTGGGAAGAGGGGATGCAGGGTCGCACGGAGGGAGGGGAGTGGGAAGAGGGGGTGCAGGGTCGCACGGAGGGAGGGGAGTGGGAGGAGGGGAGTTGGAAGAGGGGGTGCAGGGTCGCACGGAGGGAGCGGAGTGGGAAGAGGGGATGCAGGGTCGCACGGAGGGAGCGGAGTGGGAAGAGGGGATGCAGGGTCGCACGGAGGGAGGGGAGTGGGAATAGGGGGTGCAGGGTCGCACGGAGGGAGGGGAGTGGGAAGAGGGGGTGCAGGGTCGCACGGAGGGAGGGGAGTGGGAAGAGGGGGTGCAGGGTCGCACGGAGGGGAGTGGGAAGAGGGGGTGCAGGGTCGCACGGAGGGAGGGGAGTGGGAAGAGGGGGTGCAGGGTCGCACGGAGGGGAGTGGGAAGAGGGGGTGCAGGGTCGCACGGAGGGGAGTGGGAAGAGGGGGTGCAGGGTCGCACGGAAGGAGGGGAGTGGGAGGAGGGGGTGCAGGGTCGCACGGGGGAGGAGAGGGGGTGCAGGGACGCACGGGGGAGAAGAGGGGGTGCAGGGACGCACGGGGGAGGAGAGGGGGTGCAGGGACGCACGGGGGAGGAGAGGGGGTGCAGGGACGCACGGGGGAGGAGAGGGGGTGCAGGGTCGCACGGGGGAGGAGAGGGGGTGCAGGGTCGCACGGGGGAGGAGAGGGGGTGCAGGGTCGCACGGGGAGGGGAGAGGGGGTGCAGGGTCGCACGGGGAGGGGAGAGGGGGTGCAGGGTCGCACGGGGAGGGGAGAGGGGGTGCAGGGTCGCACGGGGAGGGGAGAGGGGGTGCAGGGTCGCACGGGGAGGGGAGAGGGGGTGCAGGGTCGCACGGGGAGGGGAGGGTGAAGAGGGGGTGCAGGGTCGCACGGGGGAGGAGAGGCGGAAGAGGGGGTGCAGGGTCGCACGGGGGAGGAGAGGCGGAAGAGGGGGTGCAGGGTCCCACGGAGGGAGGGGAGTGGGAAGAGGGGGGTGCAGGATCCCACGGAGGGAGGGGAGTGGGTGCAGGGTCGCACGGCGGAGGAGAGGGGGTGCAGGGTCGCATGGGGGAGGAGAGGGGGTGCAGGGTCGCACGGGGGAGGAGAGGGGGTGCAGGGTCGCACGGAGGGAGCGGAGTGGGAAGAGGGGATGCAGGGTCGCACGGAGGGAGGGGAGTGGGAAGAGGGGGTGCAGGGTCGCACGGAGGGAGCGGAGTGGGAAGAGGGGGTGCAGGGTCGCACGGAGGGAGGGGAGTGGGAAGAGGGGGTGCAGGGTCGCACGGAGGGAGGGGAGTGGGAAGAGGGGGTGCAGGGTCGCACGGAGGGAGGGGAGTGGGAAGAGGGGGTGCAGGGTCGCACGGAGGGAGGGGAGTGGGAAGAGGGGGTGCAGGGTCGCACGGAGGGGAGTGGGAAGAGGGGGTGCAGGGTCGCACGGAAGGAGGGGAGTGGGAGGAGGGGGTGCAGGGTCGCACGGGGGAGGAGAGGGGGTGCAGGGACGCACGGGGGAGAAGAGGGGGTGCAGGGACGCACGGGGGAGGAGAGGGGGTGCAGGGACGCACGGGGGAGGAGAGGGGGTGCAGGGACGCACGGGGGAGGAGAGGGGGTGCAGGGACGCACGGGGGAGGAGAGGGGGTGCAGGGACGCACGGGGAGGGGAGAGGGGGTGCAGGGTCGCACGGGGAGGGGAGAGGGGGTGCAGGGTCGCACGGGGAGGGGAGAGGGGGTGCAGGGTCGCACGGGGAGGGGAGGGTGAAGAGGGGGTGCAGGGTCGCACGGGGGAGGAGAGGCGGAAGAGGGGGTGCAGGGTCGCACGGGGGAGGAGAGGCGGAAGAGGGGGTGCAGGGTCCCACGGAGGGAGGGGAGTGGGAAGAGGGGGGTGCAGGATCCCACGGAGGGAGGGGAGTGGGTGCAGGGTCGCACGGCGGAGGAGAGGGGGTGCAGGGTCGCACGGGGGAGGAGAGGGGGTGCAGGGTCGCACGGGGGAGGAGAGGGGGTGCAGGGTCGCACGGGGGAGGAGAGGGGGTGCAGGGTCGCACGGGGGAGGAGAGGGGGTGCAGGGTCGCACGGGGGAGGAGAGGGGGTGCAGGGTCGCACGGGGGAGGAGAGGGGGTGCAGGGTCGCACGGGGGAGGAGAGGGGGAAGAGGGGGTGCAGGGTCGCACGGAGGGAGGGGAGTGGGAAGAGGGGGCGCAGGGTCCCACGGAGGGAGGGGAGTGGGAAGAGGGGGTGCAGGGTCCCACGGAGGGAGGGGAGTGGGAAGAGGGGGCGCAGGGTCCCACGGAGGGAGGGCAGTGGGGAGAGGGGGCGCAGGGTCCCACGGAGGGAGGGGAGTGGGAAGAGGGGGCGCAGGGTCCCACGGAGGGAGGGGAGTGGGAAGAGGGGGCGCAGGGTCGCACGGGGGAGGGGGAAGAGGGGGTGCAGGGTCGCTCGGGGGAGGGGGAAGAGGGGGCGCAGGGTCCCACGGAGGGAGGGCAGTGGGGAGAGGGGGCGCAGGGTCCCACGGAGGGAGGGCAGTGGGGAGAGGGGGCGCAGGGTCCCACGGAGGGAGGGCAGTGGGGAGAGGGGGCGCAGGGTCCCACGGAGGGAGGGCAGTGGAGAGAGGGGGCGCAGGGTCCCACGGAGGGAGGGCAGTGGGTGCAGGGTCGCACGGGGGAGGAGAGGGGGTGCAGGGTCGCACGGGGGAGGAGAGGGGGTGCAGGGTCGCACGGAGGGAGGGGAGTGGGAAGAAGGGGTGCAGGGTCGCGAGGGGGAAGAGGGGGTGCAGGGTCGCGAGGGGGAGGGGGAAGAGGGGGTGCAGGGCCGCGAGGGGGAGGGGGAAGAGGGGGTGCAGGGTCGCGAGGGGGAGGGGGAAGAGGGGGTGCAGGGTCGCGAGGGGGAAGAGGGGGTGCAGGGTCGCGAGGGGGAAGAGGGGGTGCAGGGTCGCGAGGGGGAGGGGGAAGAGGGGGTGCAGGGTCGCACGGGGGAGGGGGAAGAGGGGGTGCAGGGTCGCTCGGGGGAGGGGGAAGAGGGGGTGCAGGGTCGCTCGGGGGAGGGGGAAGAGGGGGTGCAGGGTCGCTCGGGGGAGGGGGAAGAGGGGGCGCAGGGTCCCACGGAGGGAGGGCAGTGGGGAGAGGGGGCGCAGGGTCCCACGGAGGGAGGGCAGTGGGGAGAGGGGGCGCATGGTCCCACGGAGGGAGGGCAGTGGGGAGAGGGGGCGCATGGTCCCACGGAGGGAGGGCAGTGGGGAGAGGGGGCGCAGGGTCCCACGGAGGGAGGGGAGTGGGTGCAGGGTCGCACGGGGGAGGAGAGGGGGTGCAGGGTCGCACGGGGGAGGAGAGGGGGCGCAGGGTCCCACGGAGGGAGGGCAGTGGGAAGAGGGGGCGCAGGGTCCCACGGAGGGAGGGCAGTGGGAAGAGGGGGCGCAGGGTCCCACGGAGGGAGGGCAGTGGGAAGAGGGGGCGCAGGGTCCCACGGAGGGAGGGCAGTGGGGAGAGGGGGCGCAGGGTCCCACGGAGGGAGGGCAGTGGGGAGAGGGGGCGCAGGGTCCCACGTTGGGAGGGCAGTGGGGAGAGGGGGCGCAGGGTCCCACGGAGGGAGGGCAGTGGGGAGAGGGGGCGCAGGGTCCCACGGAGGGAGGGCAGTGGGGAGAGGGGGCGCAGGGTCCCACGGAGGGAGGGCAGTGGGGAGAGGGGGCGCAGGGTCCCACGGAGGGAGGGCAGTGGGGAGAGGGGGCGCAGGGTCCCACGGAGGGAGGGCAGTGGGGAGAGGGGGCGCAGGGTCCCACGGAGGGAGGGCAGTGGGGAGAGGGGGCGCAGGGTCCCACGGAGGGAGGGCAGTGGGGAGAGGGGGCGCAGGGTCCCACGGAGGGAGGGCAGTGGGGAGAGGGGGCGCAGGGTCCCACGGAGGGAGGGCAGTGGGGAGAGGGGGCGCAGGGTCCCACGGAGGGAGGGCAGTGGGGAGAGGGGGCGCAGGGTCCCACGGAGGGAGAGCAGTGGGGAGAGGGGGCGCAGGGTCCCACGGAGGGAGGGCAGTGGGGAGAGGGGGCGCAGGGTCCCACGGAGGGAGGGCAGTGGGGAGAGGGGGGCAGGGTCCCACGGAGGGAGGGGAGTGGGAAGAGGGTGGTGCAGGATCCCACGGAGGGAGGGGAGTGGGTGCAGGGTCGCACGGGGGAGGAGAGGGGGTGCAGGGTCGCACGGGGGAGGAGAGGGGGTGCAGGGTCGCACGGGGGAGGAGAGGGGGTGCAGGGTCGCACGGGGGAGGAGAGGGGGTGCAGGGTCGCACGGGGGAGGAGAGGGGGTGCAGGGTCGCACGGGGGAGGAGAGGGGGTGCAGGGTCGCACGGGGGAGGAGAGGGGGTGCAGGGTCGCACGGGGGAGGAGAGGGGGTGCAGGGTCGCACGGGGGAGGAGAGGGGGTGCAGGGTCGCACGGGGGAGGAGAGGCGGAAGAGGGGGTGCAGGGTCCCACGGAGGGAGGGGAGTGGGAAGAGGGGGGTGCAGGATCCCACGGAGGGAGGGGAGTGGGTGCAGGGTCCCACGGAGGGAGGGCAGTGGGGAGAGGGGGCGCAGGGTCCCACGGAGGGAGGGGAGTGGGAAGAGGGGGGTGCAGGATCCCACGGAGGGAGGGGAGTGGGTGCAGGGTCGCACGGGGGAGGAGAGGGGGTGCAGGGTCGCACGGGGGAGGAGAGGCGGAAGAGGGGGTGCAGGGTCGCACGGGGGAGGAGAGGCGGTGTAGTAGACATCATGATTAATATAAAATGTCTATTGATTTATATAAACCCAAATGTGTTATGCTGTTGTAATGACTTTTAGCTCTGGAGTTTGATCGACACACAATCTAATCATAGTATTTAGTAGACAATGGGATGGTGAAGGATGTCTGATCTAATGTTAGCCAAGTACATAGAAATTGCACAAGAGCCATTTTTAACATGAGATTCATACCTTGTGTTTGACTTGGTCAGTGTGCGCATACTGCTTCCACACAATTAGGAAAGCTGCTGAATACCCTGAAGCCTGCTGGAGAAAACCCTACTCCAGCTCAGTGGCGTCCCTTGGTGAGCGGTGGATCTGTGAGGTCACAGCCTGGAACGTATAGAGACCGGCAGATAGCACGCGGAACTCAGGGGCCCAAAAACTACAGCACACGGTAAGATTGCTTTATCTACCTGTGTAAAAACTGATTTCTAACTGCTAAATCTGCCTGTATCTGATCCAGACTAGACCTTCACTGAAAGACAGGTAATAACTCTAGTTCTGTCCACCCGAAAAACCACCATGTTATCTGTCTAGGGGTATTCTGTATGCTGTATGCTGTTGTGTCTGAGACGTTTAAAGACTGTGTACCTAAGACCAAGAGACAAATTCTGTGAGGATTAACCTTTTGTGTGTAGAGGGGCGGACTCGAGTGTATAGCAGGACATAGTCTGTGTTCCTATACACTTTGAGGGTGCACGCCCGAGGGCCACGCTCCCCTAGGTAATAGGGCACGGTTGCTCTAATACGCTTGGAGAGCGGGTAGGTAAATTTGGAAAACGCGTATTCATTTTTGTATGATTGAGCTCGGTATATGC